>NC_056725.1:1452197059-1452319559 GCF_019279795.1 Protopterus annectens | reverse complement strand
GGGTCCTCCCCTGTTTGGCATTTACTTCTCAGAAGTCCAGGCAACATGGAGGGACTTTGGCTGACCAAGTCCATAGATGACTGCAAGTTGGGAGCCATTATTAACTCCCCAAGTGATGCAGACATCCTACAGAAAGGCCTCACTAAGACAAATGACTGGTGTCAAAACCATGGCCTTAAGCTTAATGCCCAAAAAATCCGTCATCATCCCCTTTGGGAAAAACTCAGTTCCCACTAATTACCACATTGATGAGGGCCCACTGAAAACTGAAGGCATTATAAAAGATCTGGGGACACAGGTTGACAGCAACCTATCCTTCGACCACCACATTGCCACCATGGTCAGAAAGTCCTTCTGTGTGGCATATCTCATTACCAAGGGTTTTGCATCCAAGAAGAAAGAGGTCATCATTTGTCTCTACACTTCCCTCATTAGGCCAGTCATCGAGTATAATGCCCCATTTGGCATGTTCCTCACTAGGCATCTGCAACAACTGGAGAGGTCACAAAACTACCTCACAAAGAGGATCCTAGGCCTTAAACACTTGTCCTATATGAACAGACTCAAAAAACTCCAACTATTCTCTGTCTCATATTGCCGACTTAGAGGCAATCTCTGCTTGACTTACAAAGCCATGTCTAACCTAGCCCTGTCAGAAATGCTACATCTAAAGAAATCCCAATCCCTCCGCACCACATGCTGCAGAGACCTCAACCTTATTACCACAATTAACAGAACATGCGGGAGGGACAGGTTCATAACCCAGAGACTGCCCATGCTCTGGAATAGACTTCCCATACATGTCAAGCAGAGTACCTCACTGGCCCTCTTCAAGAGAAATCTTGATGAATGGATGGGAAATAGAAATGTCACCCCGGGGAATCACTCCATTGGGTCTACTTGATAGAGGCAATGGGAACTAACATCGGGTGGCACAATGCCAGGGCACTTCTATGGGCTAGGCTTGTAAAGGCTCTAGGGCCTTTAGCCTAGTACACACCTATGAACCTATGTGTGCGAACACTTCCACATATGTGCACACTTTGTGGAGAAAGATATGGGCTTGGTATAAGGCAACTCGATGAGAGGAATATACAAGCAGCCTCCCAGAACTTCAATTTGGTTACACCATTATAAGAAAGATGGCCTAAACATTTCTGAATCCCATCAGAAGCTTTTATCTAAAGTAGAAATCTATGCTTGAATGATGCTGTCATACACTGAACAGATAGATGTGAACAAAATGATAGGCAGTGGAACTGTACTAATAAAGGACTAAAGTAATTGCTATCTTGATTCCTGTCATCTATCTAAACAGAAGTAGTTTCCTTAAATGTGATAATAGTTGAGGACCAGCGGGAACAACTAAAATGTTATTGTTCTTACCACAGACTATAGCTACCACAATGCTGGAATGACTGCAGCACCGTCGTCAAAGTGCTTATAATATGGGACACACAATTTAATGACCTATTTTACTTTAACTAAAATGACATTTTGCCTATCTGGAAAAAAAACAATTTTAAAACTGTATGCAAAACAGAGGCTGACAGCCAGAGTGCTAATAAAGCATCAGTACCACTGCATAGCCACTGTCATCATAATAGATTACTATGAAGGACCACTAACTTGACTTGCAAGTTGGACTTTAGCCCTTCAAATTTCTCTAACACCACAAAATTCAAAGGCTTAATAAACATTTCATCTCAGCCATTGAAATTAACAATGTGAAATGGACATTACTCAAAGCTGAGATGTAATCACTGAACTGTACTTGAGTACAGTTTCTGGGCATCACCTAGAGACAATGAAACCTTTTTGGGCCATGTTATGTCCACAACTGTCTAAATGAATTCCTCAACCATTTACATATTAGGAATGCTAATATAAAATGATATTGCTGACAGTAGTCCTCGTGGAAATGTATAGATTAGCAATATGCACAAGCATGGAGATTAGATATATATAACTAATCATGCTCTAACTTCAGCCATCTCATTAGTGTATAGGTTTCTATGGCATATGTAGCCATCCACCTTTCACATGAGAAAAACTCTTCTGAATTGCCTGATCATCTTCTTTCAGCTGTTCCCATTAGGGGTCGACACAGCAGATCATCTGTTTCCATTTCTTCCTGTCCTCTGCATCTTGCTCTTTCACACCAACTGCCTGCATGTCCTCTCTCACCACATCCATAAACCTTATCTTAGGCCTTCCTCTTTTCCTCTTACCTGTCAGCTCCATCCTTAGCATCCTTTTCCCAATATACCCAGCATTTCTCCTCAGCACATGTCAAAACCAACGCAATCTCGCCTCTCTTGCTTTGTCTCCAAAGTGTCCAACCTGAGCTGACTCTCTAATATACTGATTGCTAATCCTGTCCATCCTAGTCACACCCCGTGCAAATCTTAACATCTTTAACTCTGTCACATCCAGCTCTGCCTTTTTATCAATGCCACAGTCTCCAACCCATATAACATAGCTGGTCTCACTACCCTCTTGTAGACCTTCCCTTTCACTCTTACTGGTACTTGTCTGTCACAAATCACTCCTGACACTTCTCCACCCATTCCACCCTGCCTGTACTCTCTTCTTCACCTCTCTTCCACACTCACCATTACTCTGAACTGTTGATCCCAAGTACTTAACTCATCCACCTTTATCAACTCTACTCCTTGCATCCTCACTATTCCTCTACACTCCCTCTCATTTATGCAAATATATTCTGTTTAGCCCTGCTGACCTTCATTCCTCTCCCCTCTAAAGCATATTTCCACCTCTCCAGGGTCTCCTCCACCTGTTCGCTACTCTCACTACAGATCACAATGTCATCTGCAAACATCATAGTCCACGGGGCCTCCTGGCTGATCTCATCTGTCAATCTGTCCATCACCACTGCAAATAAGAAAGGGCTCAGAGCTGATCCTTGATGTAATCCCACCTCCACCTTAAACATATCTGTCACTACCACCACAGTCTTCACCAATGTCACACTACCCTCGTACATATCCTGTACCACTTTTACATACTTCTTTGCCACTCTCGACTTCCTCATACAATACCACAACTCCTCACTAGGCACCATGTCATATGCTTTCTCTAAGTCCACAAAGACACAATGCAACTCCTTCTGACCTTCTCTGTATTTCTCCAACAACACTCTCAGAGCAAATATTGCATCTGGAGTTCTCTTTCATGGCATGAAACCATACTGCTGATCACTAATCACCACCTCCCTTTTTAACCTAGCTTCCACTACTCTTTCTCATAACCTCAAGCTGTGACTGATCAATTGTATCCCTCTGTAGTTACTGCAGCTTTGCACATCACCCTTATTCTTAAAGATATGCACCAAAACACTTTTTCTCCACTCCTCGGGCATCCTCTGACTTTCCAAAATGTCATTAAACAATCTGGTTAAAAATTCCACTGCCATTTCTCCTAAGCACCTCCATGCTTCCACTGGTATGTCATCTGGGCCAACAGCCTTTTCATTTTTCATCCTCTTCATAGCTGACCTTATTTCCTACTTGCTAATCTGTTTCACTTCCTGATTCACTATCCCCATATCATCCAACATTCTCTCTCTCATTCTCTTCATTCATCAGCCCCTCAAAATACTCTTTCCATCTACTCAACACACTCTCCTCGCTTATGAGTATGTTTCCCTCACTATCCTTTATCACCCATACCTGATGCACATCTTTCCCAGCTCTGTCCCTCTGTCTAGCCAATCGGTACAGGTCCTTTTCTCCCTCTTTAGTGTCCAGTCTCTCATACAACTCTCCATATGCCTTTTCCTTAGCCTTCACCACCTCTCTCATTGCCTGACATGTTTACAAAAAAAAAAAAAAGAGAGAGATAGATTATCTATCTATCTATCTATCTATCTATCTATCTATCTATCTATCTATCTATCTATCTGTCTATCTATATGTGTGTGTGTGTGTGTGTGTGTGTGTGTGTGTGTACATATATATATATATATATATATATATATATATATATATATTTTATATATATATATATATATATATATATATATATATATATATATATATATATATATATATATATATATATATATATATATATATATATATATATATATATATATATATATATATATATGCCTATCTATATATATAATATATAATATATATATATATATATATATATATATATATATATATATATATATATATATATATATATATATATATATATATATATGTCTATCTATATGTATATATATATATATATATATATATATATATATATATATATATATACAAACACACACACTTATATGTGTGCATGTAATATACTCGCACCCATAAATGTTTCATATATAGAATTCCTCTTGTGGACTGGTATGCTGTTAAGAACTGTTTCTCTGCCTTATGCATTTTGAGTGCTTCAGTGGATTCTGGCCCTAACATGACCCTGAATAGGCTGTAGCGGCTATCAGAAAATGCAAGAACACACAGTAAAAGCTTACTAGGGAACTGCATTTATGCATTTGTGTACCACAGTCAACAACTCCCAGTTTTGGAAGTTTTGCATCTTGTGGCATCACTAAAAATGTTGAAGATTGGAGGACATGCGGTATAGTGCATGCTCATTTTCAGGCCATCTGATTCTGAAAACATTGCTTAGAGCAAGAAAAACAGAGTATTTCTGATATTAACATATGATATGAAAATGGTTCATCTCCCAGGCTAATGCTTACACTTATCAAGGGTACCAGAACTTGTCAGAGATTTGGAATGCATGGCTAGGCTTAAAAACTCCCTTGTGGTCATTGGCCTTTCTATGAAACTATGAACAATAACTATTTATAGACAGTATTGCCAAATAACATTGGGCCAGATTCACGAAGGCTTGCACGGAGTCTAAGAGTAGAGTAAGACTCCATGCAGCCAACATGTCTGCCGAGCTATCCTGGAACAGCCGATAAGGGCGTGCAACAGAGCTCTCAAAACTAGTCTTACACCGACAGGGCTGGGATATGCAAATTACCTCAATTGCAGGCGAAAGCTATGCAAATGAGGTAAATTTGCGATCCAGGAAACCCAAACCTGTCCGAGTAGGAGTAGTGTTATTTGCAGAAATGTACTCAGTTGACAACTGAGTATGGTTCTGCAAATAGCAAAACGGAGCTGTGACAGCTCCAAAAAAAGGATGCATTTATAGGAGGAAGCATGCCAATGGCCAAAAAATATGGCCATTGGCAATGTTAAGTGATGCTAAATAGAAATAAAATAACTTTTTTTTTCATCCCAATCTCCGGGGTTTAAGCATAGCGCAGCGCCACGCAAACGCACTGTGCCCTAAAAAGCAGAAAATCAATAATTAAGATCCACAAATGTGGATTTTATTGCTAATATGAATTTACAATGCAAGTGAATAGCAGGCTGAAGACAACATGGCCACCGAGTAGAGGTTGCTAAGGGGGGAGGCTCAGTCTAAGAGATGTAACCAAGCATTAGTAGGCAATCCTATGCAAAGGAGGGTTAGGATAGTGAATTGCAAGTTTACATAGCAAATGAGCACAGTTAGTGGAGCGTAGGAGTAGGATAAGGGGAGTAGCAGAGTAGAAGATAGGTGACATCATGAGTGGGGTATGTATGAAAGAAGTGAAGCTCATTGGAGCAGAGTGGCATGTGTCAGCTGTTAGTTACACATCATTGAAAGAGGTGTGTCAACAGGTAGGCTAGGTAAAGGCAAGAAATTGAAGGTGTATGCCATGGATAACACTAAAGTTTCTTGCTGAGCAGGTATGCATGCGTGTGCACGCCTGTAAACCCGAGTAAGACAGTGTGCGCGCGTGTAAGCGTGAGTGCGCGCATCTAAGCCGGAGTAAGCATGTATAAGGCTGTTTAAAGAGTTGTATGCGCGATTGCCCTGGTGTGCATGCATTTTAACAAGAACAAGCAAGTTTTAGCCCGTGTAAGCATGTGTGCGTGCGTGTTAGCTGCTGTGAGCATGTTTGCGCTTGTGTGCACTGTGCAGCCCCCCGAGGAAACAGAAAGGAAAAAGGAAGCACAACAAATAGTAGGAAGCTACCAGGGAGTACTAGCAGAGCTAGCAGGTGGAAACAATCAGAATCAGGCAATTACACAGGCAGTACACTAACCCAGCCCAGCACTTAAAACTCTGCAAACAACAGTGCATTATGTTTCTCACAAGAGACACTGCAACACTGCAGTAAGCTAATAGAAGTGAAAACTGAAAAAGCTTTACTGAGACAAAGAAATGTTAGGGGCTGCCATTGCTGTTATAAGGCGACATATGCAATATGCTGAGGGTGGTGACAATGCAAATGCTGCTGGACAACCCACAGTGAGGAGACGGAGAAGAGTGTACAGGCCAAGGGTAACCTACCAGGGGCTACATGAGCTGGAGATAGTGGAGCGCTATAAAGTGGACAGAGACCTCTTGCAGCAAATTGTTGAGCTGTGCAGGCCACCCCTCACACACAGAACCAACAGAGGGGAACCCATCCCAGTGGAAACCAAGGTATGTGTTGGCCTAAGAATATTAACAACAGGTACCTTCCAGAGACCAACTGGTAATATGATGGGGATATCACAGGCATCAGCATCCAGGGTACTGCACCAGTTCCTGGATGCCATGTCAGCACATGTCGGTGATCATGTGTATTTCCCCAATTCCCATAAGGTATTGGCCAGCAATATGTGTCTCTTCCAGCAAGTAGCGGAATACTCTGAGGTAGTGGGTGCAATCAACTGCACGCACATATGCATCAAAGCACCAGCCGGTGAGCGGGGTAGGGTCTATTTCAACCGCAAATGCTTCCCCTCCATCAAATGCCAGGTCATGTGTGATGTCCGGGGCATAATACTGAATGTGTGTGCTGGCTGCCCTGGAAGCTACCATGATTCCCATATCTGGCATCTGACGCAGCTGTACCAGACATTTGCCAGTGGGGACATCCCACATGGTCACCTAGTGGGGGATGCTGGCTATGCACTGGAGCCATGGCTGATGACACCCATCAGAAACACACACACACCTGAACAGGAACGCCATAATGAGGCACGCACACAAACACGAAATGTGTTTGGGCTGCTCAAGTCACTGTTCCGGTGCCTGGACACATCTGGTGGAGCCTTGCAGTACTCACCAACTAAATATATCCAAATTGTCATGGTATGTGCTATGCTACATAATATGATCCTGCAAAAACAGCTGCAGCAGGACCAGCATAGGCCTGGGCTAAACAGCCCCCCAACATTGCCAAGGCCATTACAGGCAGAGCGTGACTCGGAGGAGGAACAAACTGAGCCTGCCACAGTAGGCAGAAGGAAGCATGCCCAGTATGCTTTGGCCTTGGCAAAGAGGCAATGCATAGCACATACACTGGCTCAGTAGGAACTTTGGAAATGATACCTCTCTCTGACTCACACATATAGTAAAAGGGATGCCTAAGTTGACACTACCCGCTTTCAAACATGTATAGGGAGTGTAGTATGTGCATCTGACATAGGCACCCCTGCAGCACCACCTGAGGCATGATCACCATGTGTTAAGCAATATAAAGCAGTGCTAAACAGCATTTACCTCCGTGTAGTATATGTAAACAAAATCGTACACACCAACTAGCACAACTTTGGTCAATGTTGAGTAATATTGGGCAATGTCCAGCAATATTGGTGAATATTGAGCAATGTCGGACAAGCCTGGTCTAAGTAGGGCATAGCTGAACAAAAGCCAACATGCTCATATTTGCTCTACTGGCCCTTAAGCAGTCTGGTCTGCTCAGTATGAAAATATAAAGCTGTAATGGGCCTCGAACCCAGGATACTGTGCACTATAGTTATAGTACTGAACCACTAAATCATGACAGTATTGCAGTGGTCAGCCTGTATGAAGAAATGTTCATAAGTCTATGCAAAGTATCTCATGGAAACCCTGCAGGCACAGCATAATCCCTGTCGAGTTATGACACAAAGGTGAGTCCTGCAGTAAGAATAGAACCTGAATTCCAACACACACAATATAAATGATAATATTGGTCATGTTCACACACATCAACAAATGTAGTGGACCTCAGATAGCAACATACTGAAAGGTCACACTGGGCATGCTCACACACTTGAATAAATGAGACAAATGTCAGGCAACAAAACACTGAAAGCCTGAACTGGGCATGCTCACACACTTATGCCATGTCTGAGTACAGCAGTGGGCCACACATATCTGGCAGTTGCATGTTTTAACCCAGGAACCTCTCACTATCCAGTAATCCGCCCTGTGCACACAGTTATATGACAACAGACATATATATAATATAGTGGAACCCTATCATAATCAAATATGTTCTGCAGATACCTAAGCTGTTCATAGAAACTGGGAAAGCAAAGACAATAAAAACCTGCAAACAGCATCAGCAATAAACATTGTGCATCCCAAACATTATCATAGGTTCAGAGGTCGATACTAGGCTATCTGCCCTAGGGCATGTACAAGCCTAGACAGAGTGTGTTTGGATTTCACGACCCTGTCAGATTACTACACTGTGCCTGTGAATAGTAGGTCACACAAGATAGCCCATGTACATTTAGGCTAGTGTGCCTCTGTCTAGCAGGGACCCAGAAGATATCCCAGGGGTAAACATATAATCACCCATCCAGTTGTCAAGATGTCTCCTGTAGGTAATCAGTGGGTGGCTCTGCCTATGCAAAACCGGGATTACAATCCGGAGTGAGTGGAGCCTCTGGGATAAGAATCTGACCCTCCAGCATGTCCTATTAACATCTGTGCTGAGGTATATGTCCCTGGAATGTGTAGCTCCAAGGGAGTCGGATATCCTGAGGTGGAGCATGTCCAGTAATTCTGGGTTGGGTATTTCCATAAACAACAGGCACACATCATATCCGAGTAGGCAGTAAGTGAATGAGTAGAGCTGGAGTTACTGTATCCGAACTGTGCAGGGCATCCATGTGAGTCCCTAGATCTGCTTGGTGAGGAACTTTTGTGGCCATTACAGTTACTGCAGGTGTTGGGTAAAGTACAACCCAAATGTGGCATTGTAACCAATCATGGTTGTGATGAGTATAGGGTAACAATGACCTCACTCGATCTAGATGTGAAACCATATGGGATAAGGTGGGCTATATAGAAGGTCTGTCCAATCACTTTGGCAATGTGATTGTCAAATGCGACAGTACGAACAAGTAATGTCCCCAAACCCCTAACAACTCCTACCGTATGTAATGGATTACTACCTATGTGGTAATGTGTGGGCATGTTGCTATTCCCAAAGGGGATGACTATGCAAATAATGGCATTTAGCTGTAGGCCATGGCTCAGGCACCAGTCATCCATCTCTGTGAGACCCTGTGTGAGTATGCATGTGCCATCTGGAGAGTTGATTATGGCACCCAGTTTGCAGTCGTCTGCGAACATGGTCAGCCATATTCCCCCTGTGTTAGCCTGTACGTCAGACAAATATATACTGAACAAAAGAGGTCCCAGGACTGAGCCTTGTGGGATGCCATGTGTAACTGGTGTATAGTCAGACATGGTACCTGCAATTCTGACCATGTGGGTGGGCTATCCCTGATCCAGGTAGCAATCCATCGTGTGAGATATGTGTCCATATCGATGCTGGTGAGCCTATGCATAATGGCCGAGTGGGGCATTGTGTTGAAGGGTTTTGCAAGGTCCATGCAGGCTGTGTGGACAACCGTCCCTATGTTGATGGACCTGGTAACTGTTTAAAGAATACAAACAAGTTCAAGATGCAAGATCTGCCCTCAACAATGCTGAAATGTGTAGGACACAGTGTCTGTAGGTTCCCGATGTCTGTGTGTATGAGTCCCATGAGAATATGCTCCATAGCTTTGCAGAACAGGCTAGTTAGGCTTATAGGGTGATATTGTCTGTGGTCCGTTGTGGCACCAACTCTGTGGAGCGGGACCACTGTCACTATATGCCATTCCTTGGGTACATATCCTGTAGTAACTCCGATATTGAACAGTGACGTAATGTGAGGGTTACGTCTGTCATGAAGCTCATGTAAGATGCAGGCCGGGACACCGTCTAGTCCCACTGATGCTGTGTTGTCCGCTTTGGGGAGGGCAGCACTCACCTGTTAATTTGTGATGTCAGGGAGGTTACACTCTGTTGGCATGGATAGTTGCTGCTTAGGGGGGATGGGGGGAGACATCTGCACTGAACCAGGATGTTGGCAATGTCAGTGGGTTCAGGGTATGTTTAGTCAGTATGCAGTAACTCACAGCATATCAGTGAGTGTCCACCCAGGTTCCTGACCTAACTGAAGAAGGTCTTGTGATTGTCCTACATGTCTGGTGCAATTGTCCATTAGAAGCGGCCCTTAGATAAATTCATGAGTGATCGTAGCTGTCTGCTAGTACAGATCACAGATGCCTTCCCTGTCTGGGATTGTGGCCTATCATGTAGTAGCTTCCTCCTATCATTGTATAGCTTGTTAATGGCTGGGGTCTACCAGACAGGTCCCCTGCCATTGGAGGAGCGAGTCCTGTTGTTATTTGGCATAGCACAATCCATGCAGTCCACTAGGTGTGCATAGAATGTGTATGTAAAGGATTCAGCAGTCTGAGCCGTATTTACCACTGTCCCAGGGTCTCTGAAGGATACCACCTTGCTTTGGTGAAGTGAGACGTTGGCTTATGAGAAGTTCACCAAGATTACCCAGGATGGGTATGGGGATGGGATATGGATGTCCAGTGAGATAAATGTATGTTCTGACCTTACCAATGAGGGGTATATCGCTGGGGTGGAACATAGAGTCCCCATGTTGGTGATGATCAGGTCCAATATGTTTTCCACTCTTCTGGGTGTGGTGACTGGTTGTGCCATAGCATATGAGTTTACAAATTGTAGCGACTGTTGGGCGAGGGTGTTGGGGCTTGAGTAGTATCCCCAGTCAATGTTTGGGTATTTGAAGTCATCCAGTATAATGGTGTTTGGGGAGACCTTCATATTCTCCATTGCTCCCAGGAAAGCCGAGTGTGGTTCCTGAGTTTGGGAGGGTGGTCTGTAGCAGGCAACAAACTGAAAGGCAGTTTTGCACAATGTTAGTTGCATATGTATGGTCTGTGATGCTTCATGCAGTGCTACTAACCCTGAGGTGTGTGTATCTGTGATGTATATGGATACTCCCCCTATTTGTATTGTCCGTTCCGAGTCTTGTGGTCAGAAAGCATGGTATGAAACATAACCTGGTAGTGCTGGTGTGCATTTGGGAGCCTGAACCAGGCATCTGTTAGTGCACAGATATCACTATTCTCCATACTGAGGAGAGTCCTGAGTGGGTGCAATTTGAGGGTAACACATCTGGTGTTGAGCAGCATTACCATTAATTTCATTTACTCTGTAATGTCTATAGAGATGGGTTTGTCTTTTGAGCCCTGCTTAAAAAAGGCACTGTGGTGGTAGCAAGAGCCTTAGCCAGTATTCAAAAGTCCAAGGGTGACAGGTGCAAGCTGCCCATAGCAAAGCTACGTGGCATGTCGAGCATGTCACCCCAGGCTGACAGACACTGGATCCCCTTTGAATGACACCAATATGTTAGCCAACTGTTAAACGTGATAAGTTTGTCTGTATACTGTGACAACATACTTGGTAGTGTAAGATGCTAGACAAGGTCAGGGTCATACTGGCCTGGGCTACATGATCAGAGAGTTCCTCTATGTATCATGTCATGTGGTCCAGGGAGGAACGTCTGAGGTTTTACGCACCAGCATGGACAATGATGGAGCCAGTCCTGTACTTGCTTTGGAGTGACCTGAGTGCATGTGTTATGTGGTGGATCCTGGCACCTGACAGACAGCTCAAAGTGACTATTCCCTTGTTAGGGCTGGTGAGTGGGACGTCAGTGTGTCTGACAATAAGTGTCACCTATTACAAGTGTATTAGGTGTGTTGTTTAGCCCAAAGGGCAGTGACTGTGTGGCACACTGAAATTGTGAACTATGTGATATATGGGTATTGTAGTGGGGTAGCAGTTTTTTGTGTGTCTACTTTGGAGGTCTCTGCTGCTTAGGCAGAGTGTATGTACAGCCTCCGAATATGTGTATGTGTGATAATGTGGTTTGATTGCTGCCACTATAGGTTTATGTGAGACTGATATGTGGTGTGTGTGGTTACCTTCACCACCTGATAGACTGTGCCAGTCATGGGACGAGAGAGCTTAGCCTCCTGTATGTCTATATAGGTGCATCTCTCACATATATCTGAGTTTGTTGGGAGGAGGAGAGGGTTTTCTGTGTACATGAGGCAGATGTGACATTGTGTCAAAATCACAATATTCACCAGCTGGACTGGAGAGTACAGACGAAACCAACCCCTGGACATGCCAGGATATTATGATGACATACTCTGTAGCCTGATTACAAAGGATCAGTAGGGTGTTAAGTGTGTGAAAGAGTATAACAGGGATTAGTCCTGAGGTGTTTTGTAAAGAGTAGCTGAGAAGGAGTCCAGAATGAATCATGACACCTCCTTCAGCTATGTCATAAATAGCAATGTACACATATATGTCCTGAGTCAGGGCCAGCTGTACCTGACTGACAATGCCGACATCCTGTCAGACAGGCCCATATATACATACTCACCTCACACTGATGATAGTCCCTATAATCACACCAGGAGATATCACATGTAGAATGGCTGAACAGCTCCCCCCAAAGACAAAAGCATGGCAGCAATTGGATTACATTGTTTCCCAATATGTGTCATGCATGAACTACAAAGCAAACAGACCCTGCATCTGAACAGTCAGTTGAGCCTCACCCTCTCCACAGGATCTGGAACCGTTGAATGTGTTGCAGCAACATATGCACTCCCCACAATTGTTGGTGCACAACACACCATGGGAAGTATAGTCCAGTAAGCCTATGAAGTCTGATCTGCAAGGCCATGGAGTCCATCATGGTTGAAGTCATAAACAGAGTTACTGGAATCTGACAAACACACAACCCTACCAACTGTGGTATGTTCATGTGCAGATCATGATTCCCAAACATGCTAGACTGTTTGCAAGGCAGCCACCCAGGACATACATCACTGAACAGAGCTACACATGTCCCACATAGACTTTGAATAGCCCTTTATCAACATCCCAGACACATGTCATAGCCACAAAACCAACAATGTGTGCATACATATGTGTTGACATACGAAGGAATGTCAATGTGCCCATGTATAGATCACACAAGGTAAGAATTATGGGGTCCTGTTCAAGCTGTTGACACCTGCCGACCAACATGATGATGTCAGCATCCTACAAATATAGCAGGAGAAAAGAAACCACCCAGTAAAGCATATAGCGCATCGTGTAAATGCGTATCTCTCTAGTATCATAACGTAGGTAGGGGGTTGAATCCTGCAAACGCTGACAGTGTGTGATTGGGTGTGGGTGTGGGGGGGATGTGTGTGATTTCTTTTGAGAGGAGTGCTCTTTTTGGAGACTGGGAAAACACATTAAAAGAGGTACATTCCTCTTTGGAAAGTCTGATGATGTCAGCATGCTACAAATATAGCAGATCAAAAGAAACCACCCACTAAAGCATATAGTGCACCATGTAAATGCGTATCTCTCTAGTATCATAACATAGTTAGATAGGAGTTTGAATCCTACTGTATGTGTGTGTGGGGGGGTGTATATGTGTGCAATTTCCTTTGTAAGGAGTGCCCTTTTTGGAGACTGGGAAAACACATTAAAAGAAGTACATTCCTCTTTGGACAGTCTGATGACATCAGCATCCTACAAATATAGCAGAAGAAGAAGAGCAACCACCCAATAAAGCATGTAGCGCGCTGTGTTAATGCAATATCTTTCTAGTATCGTTACATAGGGGTTTGAATCCTGCAAACGCTGACATTGTGTGATTGGGCGTATGTGTACGATTTCCTTTGAGAGGAGTGCCCTTTTTGGAGACTGGGAAAACACATTAAAAGAGGTACATTCCTCTTTGGAAAGTCTGATGATGACAGCATCCTACAAATATAGCAGGAGAAGAGAAACCACCCAGTAAAGCATATAGAGCGTTGTGTTAATGCGTATCTCTTTAGTATCATAACATAGGCAGGGGCTTGAATCCTGCTGACAGTGTGTGTTTGTGTGGGGGGGTGCTTGTATGTGTGTGATTTCCTTTCAGAGGAGTGCCTTTTTTGGAGACCGGGAAAACACATTAAAAGAGGTACATTCCACTTTGGAAAGTCTTTTGATGTCAGCATCCTACAAAAATAGCAGGAGAAGAAAAAACACCCAGTAAAGCATATAGTGCGCTGTTTTAATGCGTATTTCACTAGTATCATAAATTAGGTAGGGGTTTGAATCCTAAAATTGCTGAGTGTATGTGTATGTGTGTGTGTGTGTGTGTGTGTGTGTGTGTGTGTGTGTGTGTGTGTGTGTGTGTGTGTGTGTGACACATAGTCAATGCAGTGTGGGTTTTGCTTTTACTATGGTATGACATATCATGATTAAAACAGTATGTGCATTGCACACATCAAGTATCTACGTGGCAAATAAATATGTGTACATGAGACCTCAATCAGTACATAGGTGTGAAGCCTGAATACTACACGAATACATTTGTTACCTTTAAGTAAAACAGATCTCATTTATAAAGAGATTACTGAACGCTTTGTCTCCGATCATTGCTTGAATAAAATATGCAATGTATTCACACAGGTCAATGCGTTCAGTGATAGGCTTAGACTCACTAAGCAAAGAAAATTGATACGAGACTATAATGATTTTCTGAAGGGTCAAGTGTTTGTTTGGCCTAGACATCAAGCCTCTCAACTTACAGTTTCTAATCGAGAATCAGAGTTACCGGTAACATCCAGTAACTATGGGGAAGTGCCTACAACTCCAACAACAATTCAACCGTTGCCACATATTCCAGCATCTTTAATTCGCAATGAAATACTAACTGAAACAACTTCTGGTGTAAATGGCAATGATCGCCCCACCACTGACACACCCCCTCCTAACCAGGAAGCACTTTTTACTAATCAGTCAGCTCGTGCAACAGGAGCGATACCAAAGACCACTTCGACAACACATATATCTTCCGTACCTTTTTTACCATATCAAAAAAAGTTTGTGCAACAAGCAAGAGGGCGATCCCACAGCAGAGGCTCGCGCAAAAGAAAATACTCAGCAGAGAAATCCACGCAGAACAGGAGAAAGAGATATTGACTTCTTCCTTACTGTTTAATTATTCTAGTTGCGTATTGGATGACTCATGCGTTAGCATTCTAAACCGAGGGCTTAATTTCATTCCAGCCACACCAGCAATGCTAAACGCAACTTTGATTGATTTAAGACTTTTCTGTAGGAAGTTGAGTTTAAAATTGTTCTTTTCTGCCGATGCTGAAGCCACTAACATTTATTCACAAGCAGTACGTTATAAATGTAAAAGCACTTTCACACCAGCAATGCCATCACATGTAGAATGCTTCTTAAAACTATGTGAAGATGATTATTACAAACTTTTTTCTAATGTTGAAAAAAAGGGAAGATTTTATAATCTAACACAATCAGAATCACATTCTTTGTATAATCTCATGTATAATCAGGACATAGTTGTGAAACCAGCAGATAAGGGGGGGGGGGAGTAGTAGTATTAGACACTTCAGAATATGTAACCAATATGTGTAATATGTTGTCAGATGATGATACCTGCACACAAATAACCCCCAGAGAAGTAACTAAAATCATACAAACAGTAAAAGACGTTCTTTATGATCTCCTAATGTACCGCCAAATTAGCTTAGAGATTTTTGAATATTTTTCCATACAGCATCCTACCATACCACTAATTAAAGGTATACCGAAGATGCACAAGAATACATTTCCTATTCCTTTAAGGCCTATTGTATCAGGAGATAATTGGGCCACGGCCCATATCTCAGCCTTTTTAGAAGACACTTTGAGGCCTATTGTGAACCAGTTTTCATCCATTTTAAAGGACATTTATGATTTATTAGACAGTCTAAGTACCTTACAGTTAAGCAATGTACAACATGAATGCTTACTTATAACACTTGATGTAAAAAGTTTATTTACATCAATACCAAATGATATAGGTATACAATTCATACGGGAACTTTTGATTAAGGAGACATCATTTACAAATGACAGAGTTATTTTGATATGTCAGTTGCTTGAATTGGTACTTTCTAATAACGTGTTCCTATTTGGTGATGCATGTTATTTACAGCAATGGGGGGTGGCCATGGGCACCCCCTGTGCGAACACCTATGCCAACCTTGTGGTATTTTGGTGGGAGAAATTATACCTATTCAGCAACAACATGTTCAGGTCTGTCAGGTTCTACAAATGTTTTGTAGATGATATACTGATCATTTTGGAAGGTACTTTACATTCATTTGATTTGTTCTTGAAATATCTTGAAACTACTACTACATTTCTCAGGTTCACCAAGGAAAGTTCACCTAAAGAAATACATTTTCTTGATGTTACTCTTAAAATTACAGTAGAAGGTACCATTACTTCATCATTATACAGAAAACCAGTATGGAAGAATGCAATCTTAACATTTGATAGTATGCATCCGAGACATACTTTTTACGGCATAGTAAAGAGCCAATTTACAAGAATTTCCAGACTCTGTACTCAACTTGATGATTTATTGAATGAAGCTAATTCTATGGAAATTCTATTTATTAGCAGAGGTTACGAACCAGAAATGGTGAGGACCATTAGACATGATGTCCTGGGTGATAAAGATCCCAACTGTAATGAATATATTGTTCCATCTAAAAGCAACAATAGTTACAGTAGATACAAGGGGTTAAGTAACACAAACAATATGATTAGTTATATCATTACATACACTAGCGACATTAATAAGGTACAACAAATAATCCATAAAAATTGGAATATCCTTATTATGGATGCACATACCAAAGAAATCATAGGTACAAAACCCAGATTCTTATACAAAAATAGCAAAAATTTAAAACAGATCCTATGTAATGATTATTGCACAAGGAATAATAAGAATAGCATACATATCTCTAAACCATTGATCATGGGTACTTTTGCATGCCAACAGTGTAATAGATGCAGCTATATCACTGATATTCAGATATATAAACATCCTATTGTTGATTTTACCTTTATCCCCAGGTTTTATGCTGATTGCAACACACGCAACCTCATTTACCTTGCAACATGCACAGCCTGCCAAGCCTTCTATGTAGGCTTGACAAAAAGGAGACTACAGGATAGAATCTACAATCACTTATATGATATTTGCAAGGCCATAGAAACCAATGCGCTAGCTAAACACATTATAGATTATCCTACACATAAGTTTTGTTTCAGAGTGTTACAAATAGTACAACATAACACAAGAGGAGGTGATTTGGAGAATGATTTGGCACTGACTGAATTAAATTGGATTTTAAAACTTGGTGCACATCTTCCTCCTGGTATTAACAACTATCTATCCATTAAGCCAGTACTGTTAGGTAGAAAATAGTATGTTCCTCATGCATGTTTTTATATATTTTTCAGATACCCACATATACCTCTGTGACACACTTTACTTATAATATCATGTTTTCTATTTAGTTATTACAGAATAAACATCTATTCAGTATGTTTAATTGATTGGTTAACATTTTATACATACATTATACTATACACATGTATTTATTATTATATACCATTTCATTTCTACCTATATAGATATTTATTTATTTATTTATTATACATATTTTATACTGCATATGTCCGTACATTCATTAGTATTTGTCATTCAGCCATGCAGATGTATATAAGAATAATAGATACTTCAAACTTACTTGGAAGAATATTTATATTCATGTAAATACTACCTAATAATATACAAGAATATATCTGTCTCGCGGATTTTGTAAGTATGGATTCAGTTATATCTATATACATATATACGAGACAGTAAGTATATATAACTTAATAACACACAAGCATATACTTGTTTTGTGAATTTTGAAAGTACGGGTTTGGTTCACATACATATGCACATAAATGAGATAGCACTATATTTGACTAGAAATAATTAATATATTCAGGTAGTCTTGATATGAGATTTTAATTAGAAACTAAATGTGCACGGAGGTATATAATATGTAAATTTGCTGATGTGTGGAAGCACCAACCTATTCGTTGGTAGTTTATTGTTCATATAAGGTTTTTACATCTAGAATGGTGATTTTTAAACAATACAAGTTTTTACAATGTAACTATTCATTACTAATGTTTTAATTAACTAATTAATTATTTTAATTGAAAAATGTTCCCACGCAAGTGGGTATTTAAATGCATAGTAGTTTATTTATTGTTATCTGATGAAGCGTGGGTTTACCACATGAAAGCGCTTATCCTTGTATTTCTAATAAATCGATTGGACATTATCCTGCAGTTTGGACTTTTTCAGTGTGCTTTTTGAATTTCAACTTTGTGGCTGGTACCTCTCATTTTCTTCTTCTACATTTGTTACCTTTGAGAGATTGTGCCGCTGCTTCTCAGATCATAGGTCACATATGTATGTATGTGACAAGGCCGGCCACTGTAGTGATCTGTGTCCAAGGTCATCTGTGCCACACACACCCATGACAGTTACTATAGAGTAGTGTGAGAGAGGGTATATGCCTGGGGTATATGTCAGACATGTTCATACACAACAACGACTGGCAATAATGGACAGTTATTATAGGTGTGCAACAGCCTTGTGGATATGCATGCAGGCCCCTAATGTCTTATGTGATACCCTGAGGGACTCCACAATACCTATGGATATGTGGCTACCAAGGGACAGATGACATAACACGTGGCTGTATGTACACATTGGTACCCAACATACATGTTGAGGGCTACCACCTATGTGGTACTGTTGGGATAGTATGTATAGTAAATGTGGATGACTATGCCATAGTCTTATTACTGCTATACAGCATGTATCGGACAACAGGTATCTGTCTGTATGATACCCTTGTGTAGGATATGCGTCCCATCCAGGGAATGCATTGTAGGCCGATACATGCATTTCCAGATGTGGATGGACATATCCCTAGTGTGTTTGCATGTACCTAAGAGGGCTCTATGCCAAACAGGTGTGGTCCCAGGAATGGGTGGCGGTCAATACCACTGGTTACTGTTATAGTATAGTACCGGAAGGATCCAACTGTTACTGAGTTCCCTACAACTGTGCGTCATTTGTCAGGACATCATCTAATGATTGGTTATAGTTATGCTGTTGAGGTTGTGTATACTACCAGACTGCAAATTATTGACAAATATTAACAGTATTACCCATAGCATAGTGTCAACCCATGTCATACACACAGGTTTACCCATGTTAGTACATATCTGTAGTAGAATGCATACTGGCCATCGAAAGATACTATGAGATGTTAACAATGTGTACAACAGGGTATGTCACATGTCCCATGTGTCCACTATGCACGTACATGCAGACAGTGTGCACCCACCATGTTCACAGATGTACACCTGCTAATCTGTACTGTACACATCACACACGTACTGTCCACTCAATAACACATGCTGGCAACACTTTACACTTCAGCCAAGTGGCACATGGGTGGACAATACATACTCAGACCTAACACTGGTGCAAACAATGCTACATTGACAATTAGAGCTTTGATGCATAATGCCTGCTCTGATATATCTACAAGGATATCATTACACTTTCCTGTTGACAACTTGCTAATATTGCTATACTGCTATAATGTCACTCTGTGCATCAGCACCATGTTAGCCTGTTCCTGCATCAATGTTACAGATGACAGGAGGTGGCACAGGTGTCATCATATGCACAGGGTGTGTTGTTGGTTTGCCAGAGCCCAACATTGACCCATCCAATTGACATGTCTGTGTGTGTGTGTGTGTGTGTGTGTGTGTGTGTGTGTGTGTGTGTGTGTGTGAGGGACATCAGTACAGCATGGGCCAATGTTGATGTAATGTGTGTGTGTGTATATGAGCCCTAGTTGTTTGGTTAATGTGTGTGTGTCTGCATGCACACAGCTCCACCATGTGGCTGCCATATACGAGAGGTTGTGGGACAGCCACAGACTGTACCTGCTAGGCTGTGCAAATCACTGTCTCCGGTCACAGACACGGTACCTGTGCCTGGCAGGGGTGCTATGGACAGTATCGGGTACCAACCCTGACTGGGTACTATCATCAGAGGCAGAGGTATGATGACTGGACCCATGTCCCTGCTGGGACTGGCCAGAGCCACGTGCATGTGGTCTACTAGGATGGTCAATGGACAGGCCAGCCCCAGCATTGCTGGGGCTGGTACTGCCACTACTGGAGCAGCTGTGATCTGCGGGCTGTCCACAATGACTGCCAGCTGTGGCTGTTGCTGGCATGCATCCACGTCGATGTCTCAACTGTCCTGCATGGTCCTGGCTCATGGAAGACACATTGTGGAGGGCATCTAATGTCTCCCCCCAATGTCTATCAATGACCTCGGTGTAATTCCGGATGGCACCGACAAGTTCACGGATGATGTCATTGATAGCAGTGTAATGGGCCCTCTGCGCCCTTAGTCCCTGTCTGGTGTACTGTTCCATACGTGCCTGTGCCTGCATTACAGGCCGGAACATACTGGAGGTTGTAAGACCTGTGAGGGCACGTCTGCCAGGGTCAATACGATCAGCGGTGCTCCCCCAAGAACCCCTGGACATCCGCCTATGTGGTACCATTCCAGGAATCCGGCTACGGCTGCTGTGAGGGGATGCAAGTGCCATGGGTACCACACTCTCCTGGTCAATGCCAACTGTATGCTGTCCCTCGGCTAAGGCCATTGGTGATGAGGGCTGTATTGGCAGTATGAGTGTGTGCATAGATGGGGTTGAACGCTGTGTACTGTCGATTGGTGGACCAGTGACAGACCCTGTCAAACCTTCCTGTGCCAGAATACATGTCTCATCTCCATTATTTGTGGCAGTGACTTCAGGTTCCCTGCTGCTTTCAACCACCCCAAACTCAGCACCTGTGAGAGGAAGACAGGAAACACACTTTACAATCTGTACATGATGTTAGCACACATGCACACATGCACACATGAACACATGCACACATGCACACAATTACACTCCTCACTAAAGCACACACACACACACACACACACACACACACACACCAGCAATCCTACACATACTCAATAGTGGGTGAAGGTAGGTGACAGTATCACAAGGCAAACAGTCACCTCACACGTTTCAGCATGCAGAATATGTGTTGCTCAAGACCATGCAGTGCAAGTGTAGATGGCCCTATTTAATGACAGTATACATGGCTTTGATGCAGGTGTGTAGTTGTTCTGTGATTGGCAACACCCTGGAACACAATGTGTGCATGGACACAACATTGCTGTGCAAGTATTATCAGCTCTGCAATGTTCTGTGCACCATCACTCACATGTATACATACCATGGCTGCATGTGTTATCTGTGTGACACATAGATTTCCATGTCTGATTACAGTGTCTGTGTCCATAGCAGATAATAGTGGGCACAGGTGAAGCACATGCATGCTATGTACACACACGGGATGAGGTGTGCATGTAGACGTGAAGGAATCCCAATGCTCGACATGGCCATTGTACAGTGGTTATGGTGAGTGTGGGACATATTGCAGATATGTCGGTGCCAACCATGACATGGCATGCTACACGACTGCAACATTAAACACCACACCTACCCAATGTGTGTCATGTGACCTATACACCAAATAGCATTCCAGGACATATATGTGACACTTTGAACAGATGGCGACTGCTGTGCATATTGTGTATACTGGCATATGTAAGCACACACACAACATGCTATGCATATTGTGTATAGGTGCATATGTTTGCACACACACAACATTGAGGTGCAAAGCAATGACTGCTATGTGTAGTACTGTGGTCACTGTAACTGGATGGGGTGTAGTGCCATGTGCCATCATCATCATGCATCTTGTGGTCACTCATGGCTACTAATGTGTGACAGACCAACGCCTAGCATGCTGTACCTGAACTGCAGTGTCGTGGCTACATTCACAATTACACAGCCACTTTGTACATGGGTATGTGAGGTGCCCAATAGGGAGCATTGCCTAACATGACTGCGTTAGGTGTTGAAGAGTGTTGCACAGCCCCATGATAGGCCTCTACCCCTGAGGTACATCATGTGTGTGTGGATGACATGTGGGATACTGAAGTGTGACCTTACAGCGGGTGTGTGGTAACACCATATGTAGCATGTTTTTGTGTACTGTGTATGATAAACGTGTTATGTTGTGTACAGCTGTAGCAACTATGCCTATCCAATGTGCAGTACCGTGTTGCCACAACTGTGTCTGATGCTCTGTGTATTGCATTTGATTGAGGCAGCTACTGACATTACTGAGCTGTGCAACATCTTACAGCAAACATGCACGGCATGCATTATGCGTAGGTGTGTTACGTGTACATGGCCTACACCTCACCTATGACATGCACATTTCATTACCAACATTGCAGTTATACCACACTCACCAGCATGGAATGTCTGCCCTGCTGTCACACCAGAGGGACCTACAGAATATGAAAGAGTTCATCAGTGGCCACAACTGTGGCATTGCTACTGTGGGTATGCTAAACTACAGTAGAACAACAGTCAACAGTCACAGGTGTACAGATAATATTCCAAATATCAGTATTGCACAACACTAGGCAGCACAACTGCTAAACACACAGTACACATCTTACATAGACATAATCTAACAATACAGTTAACTGTAGTCTACAGATAGGGCATGTAACCTGCTTGCTCCATGTGAACATGCTGGGTGGCTCCAGCCTCCATGACAACACATGCTAGTGGGAGTTGCTGCTGTTGTCCAGGAGCCACCACGCTTAGGAGCAGCTCCTCCACTCTGGTGAGGGTGGGATGAATGGCCACCCCACCACCTGTGTCAAGCTGTTGTCTTTGGATATCAGACGCATGCCGACGGACATGTCTAATTAACTCACTGCAGTGATGGCGTACCTGCTCATATGTCCGGTTATGCATGCCTATGTCATTTACCCGACGAACAAGATCCTGCCTCAATGCAGTCCGCTCCTTCTGGTGCTGGCTGCTTCTGGAAAACAGCATTGTGTAGTGCTGCGCCAGGCTTTGATGAATCTCCTCTTCCTCTGCTGCTGTGTAAGATGGGTTACGTTGGTGGGACATCTGGCTGAAAGAGATATGAACAATATGTGGGAGTGAGTCCTGTGGCACACTTTACAACTTTGACCACAGATATTACTTTACTGACATATATACCATCCATTTGTTTGTCAGAGGATACACACATTCAATACCACTTTTTGGTTCTCAGGCCACAACTGGCTAACAGTTCCTGGCACACTCTATATATCAAACCACTATATAACAGTACCCGGCACACTGTTTGTGACACAATGCACAACCTTGCCACAGGGGTATATATCACGCCAATGCACGAACAGAGATGTCATCCATTGCAATGAATGTAAAGTACAGTTATAGTAGTACCATTCAACCACCTTAGTCGTTGATGCCATAGCCCTGCCTAACATATGTGCACAGTTGTTACTATAGGTGGCATACTGCTGTAACACAGTATATATGTTGCTAGATACACACGTATACCCTGTAACATACATATGATTTTGGCCATGGTACAGGCATAATTACACACACATCAGACAAACATACAACACACCACTGTATGCCAACACAGATGAGCTTTACCTGTGTACCATACAGTACTGTGTGCCACTACTTACAAACCCTTATGCCTGAGTTATGTCCTCTTTGCAGACTACAGGAAAGACACAAGACAGTGTTTCCAAGCAATGTGAACACACACCATGCTGTGCTGTTTAGGCCTACAGCTTCAGGTAGTACTACAGTTCATATGGGAGTTGGTTTCACCAGCAGTATCACTCAGTAAGCATACATGTATTGCTTTAGCCTACAATGAGACACCACGGTTGTCAACAAGGAACTACGTCACATCGTATGCCATACTACTATGTCTGCTTAACAGTACAATACACATCTTTTGCTGGCCTCACAGCTAGGATAGACACTACCATGTCATATACAACTTCACACTAACCTATCACACCTTTACCCTTGCACACATTCAGCGTTACACTTATTCAACCTCACATAGCAGGTATTGCATTGAGTACATGTGTGAGTGCATAGTGTCATAGGTAGGTAATATGCTATTGGCCCTAGGGCCTACAGCAGCCTAGCCATATGCTACTCTGGCCTTTGACACACATGTACTTTGATTTCACTTGCCCTGTCAACCAGAACCACAGAGGGGATTGCTGGGGTGTATTACCAATCTCCCAAACAATCATCAGGGGTATTTATGACAACTGCTAATGAGGAGCCTTGTTTGTTATTGCTAGGTGGTCTATTCCAGTGTATGGCATATCTCTGAGATAGGAACCTATCCCTCCAGCATGTGCTGTTTAGTGAACTGACGAGGTTTAGGGCCCTACAGCGTGTATCCCGGAGGGATTGTGATATGTTGCCATGGTGGTTGTCACCCAGCTATGGGTCTGACATACGTCTGTATGTCTGGCAGAGGTCACCTCTGTGTGGCCGGTATGCAATACAGTCTAGATGTGGTTTTGTGTGTCAGTCTGCATAGGTCATCTGTTTGCGGCCAGTATTATCCTTTGTGAGGTATGTCTGTGGCCTTTCCACCTGCTGTAGTTGTCATGTGAAGTACATACCATACAGGGCATTGTGATGAGTAGAGGGGAACACTGACCTATATTTCCCTAGATGACACACCTGTTGTCATGACACATACCACACAGACAGATTACAGGTCTAGTGTAGCACTGCCTTTATCAAAGAGGAGGCTACTGTCCACCTGTGTCCCATGTTCCCTTATCACACCCTCAATGTTAGGTAGATCTCTACCTATGTGGTAGTTAATGGGTACAGTGTTTTGGAAAGGTGGAATGGCACTGCAGTATCGACAATTGTCTACAGTCCATGCATTGGTCACCACACACCTGTTGCAGTACATTATGACCCCATCTCTCTCTCTCTCTCTATATATATATATATATATATATATATATATATATATATATATATATATATATATATATATATATATATATACATATCTATACACATACATGTACACATCCATTGCTGTACACATAGATGTACATATAGGCACAAGTACAGTCCACCTTTCATGGTGGGATATCACTTATGCAACAGTTGTGGGATGTACAGTTATGTGATTTTATTGCACAGTGTTGTGCAGAATGCATTTTGGTGTCCTCAGCCTATGTAGCTTTAGCAGGCCTCACTGGCTGTAACACAGCAGATCTGACAAATCAGTGCCACAGCGTTTAGCCATCACATGATATATATCAGCACTGCATGCTGTTTTCTATGCCACACACTACGACCTACATAGATATATGCACATAACAACCTTCAACGACAGATATCTGTCCACCCTTCACTAACAGTTGCAGTATGTCCCTTGCCCTATGCACATGTGCAGATACAGATAGATACATAGTGCTGCCACACATGGATGATTTGCAGTGTGTAGAGTACTCTTCAGGAACATCTACTACATGCAATCACATACATATGAGTTACATACCTTACCTTTGTATTTCCCTGCTCCGTCTGTTGTTACAGTTTTGTTGGGTTTTTTTTTGGTTGTTTGTTTTGGGTTTTCTCCCTCTGTTTCTGTTTCTGTCTCTGTTGTCTGTGTCTCTGTCTGTGTCACTGTCTCTCTCTCGCTCTCTATCTCCCTGTACCTGCAATGATATTATTGCATCTGTGGACAGCTGGTACATCCTGCTTTTCTAGGTATCTGCACCTCTGCATGTGACAGCCTCTGCACCAATTGCTGCCCACCATTCAGTAATTGAATGCAGCCTGCTGTGTGGTGATTGCAGTACTCACTGTGATTGCAGCCCACTGCTATAAAATGCTAGGTTAGGTAGGCATAGCCCTTTCAGCTTTCCAAGGTGGGGCCCATGCTTGTTTGCTCAGGACACCGTTGTGTCAGTCAGAAGGTTGGTATATGTCTCTTATCTGAAGCTAGGGTTGCAGCCAGTGATATGCATGTTGCATTCAAACCTGAATGTTGCTGCTTCCGTACACACTTCTCAGTGTAGACATGTACTCACCCCTCCAAATGCTAACACAGGATACATGGGAGTATGTACTTTCTTTCTGAATTAGACAATTAACTGCCATACAAATGTGGTTATTGTACTGTATTCCTGTGGCACATGCAGTGTTTGTGAACTGCCATACTGTAATTATTACGTTACTCACTTCTGAACAGTTTGTAGTTTATTTGTGTTGACATTAGCACAGGATGCTCAAGACAACTGGACATATTTCAGTACTGAGTATGCCTACCTACACCTTTGTTTTTGCCTAAATACACAGGTGTGTTGACCTTTGGGTATGGGTACAGAACTGCAAAGAGCATTTTTTATTATCATGTGAGGTTTATCTTGCTGAACATACAGGGTTGCTGTGTACCTGTTAGTCTATCAAGGCATGTAGTCTGTCTGTGTAGCTCCCACCTGTGGACATATCCAGATGGTAGCTAGAGGTTAGCCTATTATACTCTGTCTGTGCACCACACCAGTCTTTTCAGCACTGGCACATTGGCATTGTCACAGTTGGTTGCTAGCAGTACATGGCTACATCCTGTGATATTTCTGTGTTGTACTCCTACATAAGGGCATGCTTGTGGAACTCCTTCCAAAGCTATCTGCAGAGTGTGTAACAGCAGTAATGCTGATATGCCTGTGTGTTTCTGCCTCTGCCAGGCCTCAGATACTCTCAGGTATATATTTGAATGGCCTCAGTGAAAGGTATATATAAGTGAGATACTCCTGCAATATATTACAGACATATTGCAGTTGAGACTTTCTTGGGAATCAGAGCATATGTATAACTACGCCTTTACTGATGTGCAAGCAGTGTCAACTCTCACCTATTGACACTATTCATTACGTGTGATTCCACACTTCTCTGCCTAAAGTTAGTACTTTTCAGAGTGATTGAGTGGGGCACAGCTAATATTTGTTTACAAATCAGGGACATCCCTGTAAAGCAGTCACAGTTGGGGAGTCTGGCCTCTGCCCTATTCAACTTTGCCAGTGTTTATCCTGGTCTGATACTGTGTGGTGTTTGTAAGGTGCTACTGTAACATTATTCCCTGCTAGGATGGCTGGTTCTCTTTTCACAGTCATGACATGCAATTCCACAACAACTGCTGGTAAAGATCCACAGAACAGGATTTGTGTTATGCCATTCCTAATTTCCATTTACATTCCCTCATTGTAATGCATGATATATTTATTTCAGCACCAAGTTATTTCTTTATCTGCTGTGGCTTAGTGGTAATTCATGCAGTCTATTTTGTCACTGGTCTGGGGTTAGAGACTGGAAGAGGGTTTTGCTTTTGCTGCTGAGCAGAACAAGGGCCCTAACATAGAGTGACTAAGGCACTTTTAAGCAGTTGTAAGCAGGTTTGCATGATGCTTAGCGACACTTAGCTAAGCGCACACATGAGCACACTCGCTTAAACCTGCTTACTACCGCTTAAAAGTGCTTACTCCCGCTAACCACCTTGCTAATTTCTTTTAAGAAAAGAAAATGGGGAGATAGGAAAGTGGTGAAAAAGGGGGCACAAAGAGGGACAGACAGTAGGTAAACAAGCTAGGGATGTGCAGGACAAGTATAGGGAAGGTCCATAGCTGCCCATTTCTTTACCAGCAACAGCTGTGCATATGCAATAAATTTGGAGTGAAATTTGAAACCTTCCACCCCTGGGAGAGGGGTGAGGACAGCAAAGTATGTTGTACTGCCAATTATAATTATCAGTTTACATGTCCAGTGGACATGTGTGTGAAATGGGCAGCTATGTATGGGGCATAATTTTTTTGTGGGTACAGATTGCCCTTTTTTTTTTTTCAGGTGAGAGTGGAAAGCAAGGTAGAGGAAGTCGGTATGTTCGGGGAGGTAGGTTGGGGAGGTAAACAGACAAGATGCATACAGGGGCAGTGTATGACACATGGGGTGGGTGAATACAATTGACGGGGATGGAAATTTGGAAATCACAAGCCCATGAGCCCACAGATGGTAACAGTGGAACTGAGATCCCACCCATGGGCAGTCACCACTGCACCTTCACAGCCCCGAGGGTGGCTGTGCTGGGGGCTGCGTAGGATGGGCAGGCTCACCCGTGAGATGCGCCTCTCTCACCTTGAGCTGGCATAGGGGATCAACGATAGAACGCTGGATCTCCCTACGCACCCAGCCCGGACACTTCGAAGGGTGACAGACGGCCCTTCTCCGCCCATGCTTGCACGGGGGGGGGGTGAGCCCCATCCCCTGCAGTGCTTCCATTCGAAGGTGGCACAGGACCAACGGAGGAGGGGAGTCCGGGCTGGGCACTGGACCTGCTGGTGCCAGGTGCACTCGCCAGCTGAGGAGGGACAGGTGGGTCCGCTGGGACCAGCCTTCCCATACGTTCTGTGATTAGGTGTGTTTAATTACAACATAAACAACAGCATTCCAAATTAGTTGCAACAGCATGCAGTAATATTCCCATTAACCCAACACACCAAGGTTCCAACTGTTGAACAGCAAGCATAACACATGCATATATTGAACGACAGTGGATATTCCAACAGCATGCAGGGATGTTTGGTAGCAACAGGCCACCATGACTGTGGTGTTTGAACAGGGCACATGCATCAACGTGAATGCAAATATTTATAGAACAATAGAACATATGTCCCAACAAATATTTAAGATTACACATACCCATTGAGGTGTGGAATTGCATGGTTTATGCACATACAGTAGGGTGTAGAAAAAAAACTCAATTAACATCTTACAATTACTTTTAGTCTATACTACATTTCTAGTGACTGCAAGTGTATATCCCCTACATGTATTATTACACTTGCCACCATGCATTAGGTTGTGTAATGGGTTTGGCTAGTTCAATATATACCTGACCTATATCTGACATACTAACTGTCCAAGATGCAGATGTTACTGCTACATATTTCTTGATTGCGTTTATATTTCTTTATCTACATATGTGGATGTTTTCACATGACATTTTCACTTCAATTTGTACAGAACCCTGCATTTCTTGAAGCACACTCACATTTCTGGGGAACAAATTAAAATGCTACTCGTGTGCCAGATTTACTTATGCATGCCAGCCAGTAACTGACTGTTGAGGACTATATATATGCTTCACAGCTACTAGCACTTCCATCACCCACTTTAGATGGGACTGCACAACTCTGGGTTGCCAGCACTTTTTAAAACAGTACTATTTGTATAATGCAAGGGTACAACAACATTTCAAACTAAGTGATACAGACACACACCGGGTTTTAGACCTTTATTAATGACATTACACACTTTTCCACAGGCTCACTCCTTTATTTGTTATAACAGTGCATATGGAAGACATATTCAAGACATATTATACCTTTATTAATAGGTTAGAACACTCTTTTTCAGGCTCACTCACTTATTTTATATGACAGTACCTGCAGAGATATTATTCCGGACATATTTTACCTTTCTTAATGGGTTACTACACTCTTTTTCTGGCTCTCTGACTTTTCTATCTGACGGTACATGCAGAGGACTTGTTCAGGCCATTTTATGTCTGTATTATTGGACTACAACACTTTATTTCATGCTCTCTCCTCTATTTTATATAACAATACATGCAGAATAATCACTAACCTGCCTGGTGGAGCAGCCTTAGCAGCCTATCTGCATAGGCTTGCTGATTCGCAGCACGGTCGCCTGCAGCTGTAAAGTAAATGAAAGGATATTGAGACATACCTATCCATTATACAGAATCAATTATCAATTCTTACATACTGCATTCCATGGCTATCTACTCAGTTGTGGGGCATCTTGCATCCCACGGGCCTCCTGTATCCATTGGTTCAGGTGGTCCTGCTTCCATCTCTTCAGGTCTGCATGGTGGTGAAGGACCTGCTCACCAGTCCAAGGAATGCCTGTGACACTGGTGAGGTCATGAGCGAACCGGTTCCAAGCCACTGCCTTGTACTCCGTCCCTTGGAACTGGCCCTGCAGGAGTCTTGACACATGACGGTGGACAAGGAGCCAAACCATGCATTTCGACTTCTTGATGCCCCAACGTTGTGCTCGGAAGCATGTACCCTCTCCAGCACCAACCATTCTAACTGCAGATGTGAGCTACAATCAGTTATGGCACGTATTCCTGCCTATGGGGCTTAAGTATAGGTTCATAGGTTCATACTAGGCTATCTGCCCTGGGGCAATTATAAGCCTAGCCTGATTCTGTATGGCTTACGCCACCCCTTGATTTGAGTATACTGTGCCCTTTTTAAGGTTTAGTTTACTGTGCCTCTGTCTAATAGTGACATGGCAGTAATCCCTGGGACAAACCTACGATCCCCCATCCACTTATCGAGATTCTTCTTGAAGAGATTCAGTGAGGTGCTCTGCCTCACATGAACTGGAATTCTATTTCAGAGTGAAGGGAGCCTCTGGGTTATGAACCTGTCCCTCCAGCAAGTTCTATTTATTTCTGTGCTGAGGTTCAAGTCCCTCGAGCGTGTGGCTCTAAGGAATTTAGATTTACTGAGGTGGAGTATGTCCATTAATTCTGGATTTGACATAGCTTTTTTATGTCAGGCATAGATTGCCTCGAAGTAGGCGGTATGCAACTCAGTAGAGCTGGAGTTTTTTTAACCGAGCAGCATATGGCATCTGTTTGAGACCCTTGATCCTCTTGGTGAGATACTTTTGTGGTCTTTCTAATTGCTGCAGGTGTCGGGTAAGGTACATCCCAAAAGGGGCATTGTATTCTATGATGGGCCTGATGAGGGATGAATAAAGGGGCACGATTACCTCTCTTGATCTAAATGTGAAACCCTTCGTGATGAGGTGGGCTATGTAGAAGGTCTTTCTAATCACTTTGGCAATGTGATTTTCAAAGGAGAGATTGCTATCAACTTGGGTCCCCAGGTCCCTAATAACTTTCTCTGTACTTAATGGGTTTCCGCCTATGTGGTAATTTGTGAGCACATTGTTTTTGCCAAAGGGTAGGACTATACATTTTTTGGCATTTAGCTTTAAACCATGGCACTGGCACCAGTTATCTGTCTCTGTGAGACCTTTTTGAAAGATGTTTGTGTCAGCTGGAGAGTTGATTATGGTGCCCAGTTTGCAGTCGTCTGCGAACTTGGTGAGCCATAGTCCTCCCACGTTTGCCTGTAGCTTGGAAAAGTATATACCGAACAAGAGTGGTCCCAGGACAGAACCCTGTGGGATGCCACTTGTGACCGGTTTTGAGTCTGACATGGCTCCAGCAACTCTCACTCTGTGGGTTCTGTCTTTGAGCCAGTTTGCGACCCATCTTGTGACATAGGGGTTTATATTTAAGCTAGATAGCTTATCTATGAATCCCGAGTGGGGTATTGTGTCAAATGCCTTTGCAAGGTCCAGATAGGCTGTGTGGACTACCTTCCCTTCATCTATGGCTTTGGTGACTGTTTCAAAGAAGTCAACCAGGTTCAAAAGGCAGGATCTGCCCTTGACAAAGCCGAACTGGGTAGGATCTAGTGTCTATAGGTCCCCAATGTCTTTGTTTATGAGCTCCATGATGATCCTCTCCATAGCCTTGCAGACTAAGCTAGTCAGGCTTATGAGGCGATAGTTTCCAGGGACTGTAGAGGCTCCACCTTTGTGGAGTGGGACCACTGTTGCTGTACGCCATTCTGTGGGCACATATCCTGTAGTGAGGCTGAGATTGTATAGCTGTTTTATTTGAGGGATTAGTTCCTCTTGTAGTTCATGTAGGATGCAACCTGGGACGCCATCTGGTCCCATGGAAGCAGTGTTTTTGCTTTGGAGAGGGAAGCCTTCACCTGAGCATCTGAGATGTTTGGGAGGCAGCCCTCTGCCGGGATAGATACTTTCCCTTTTGGGGGGGAGGGGGTGGAGAAGTTTGCACTAAACCTGTCTGCCAGGATATTGGCAATGTCTGTGGGGTCAGTGTATTTTTTGTCATTTAGAATCAACTCAGAACAAGTCTGGGAGATGCATCCCAGGTTTCTAACATAACTGAAAAAAGCCTTATGATTGTCTTTGGTGTCCTGTGTAATTTTTCTCTTGAAGCTGGCCTTGGAGGATTTTATGAGGGATCATAATTTTTTGCTAGTACTGATCAGAGATGCCTTCCCTATTAGGGATTTTGCTCTGTCATGTAGTAGCTTCCTCCTTCTGTTGTACAGTTTATTTATGGCAGGAGTCCACCAGACTGGACGCCTGCCTTTGGATGATTGGGTCTTGGTTTTGTTTGGGATAGCTTGATCCATGCATTCCTGGAGATGTCCGTAGAATGCATTTATATAGGATTCTGCAGTTTGGGCTGTAGTTTCCACTGGCCCTGGGGCCTTGAAGGATTCCACTTCGGTTTTGAGAAGTGAGAAGTTCACTTTTGAGAAGTTTTTCACTGTGGTTTTCTGGGCTGGGGGTGGGGTCAGGATGTGGACATCCAGTGAGATTAATTTATGGTCTGATCTTACCAATGAGGGATATACTTCTGGTGTGGAGCATAGAGTCCCCATGTTGGTAATGATCAGGTCTAGTATGTTGTCCCCTCTTGTGGGAGGGGTGACTAGTTGTTCCATAGCATTTGAGTTTATAATTTCCAGGAATCTTTGGGCTAAGGTGCTGGGGCTTGAGTAGTGCTCCCAGTCAATGTTTGGGTAGTTGAAGTCGCCCAATATAATGGTGTTCGGAGAGATCTTCACGTTCTCCAATGTTTTCAGGAAAGCCGAATGGGATTCCTGACTTTGAGAGGGTGGTCTGTAGGATGCTATAAACTGAAAAGCAGTCTTGCCCACTGTTAGTTGAACATGGATGGTCTCTTCGTGCAATGCCACTAACCTGGAGGTGTGGATATCCTTGATAAATATGGAAACTCCCCCTCCTTTTGTGGTTCGGTCCAGGTTTTGGGGCCGAAAAGCATGATACGAGGTATAGCCTGGTAGTGCTGGGGTGCTCTCTGGAGCCTTGAACCAGGTTTCGGTCACTGCACAGATATCGATGTTCTCCATACTGAGGAGAGCTTCGAGTGCGTGCATCTTGATTTTAAGACTTCTGGCGTTTAGCAGCATTACCCTTAGTTTCTTGTTCCTTGTGCTGTCTATGGGGGTGGGTTTGACTTTTGAGCCTTGCCTAAAAAAGGCACTATGGGGGTGGCAAGAGCCTTTGCCAATATCCAAAAGCCCAGTGGTGACAGGTGCAAGCCATCCCTAGCGAAGCAACATGGCTTGTCGAGCATGTCATCCCAGGCTGACAGACACTGGATCCCCTTTGAATGACACCAAAATTTTAGCCAATTGTTAAAATCGATCATTTTGTCTTTGTACTGTGGCATCATTCTAGGTGAGGGTAAGATGCTGCTCAAGGTCAGGGCATACCAGCCTGGGCTACATGATCAGAGAGCTCCTCTATGTCTCTTTTCATGTAGTCCAGGGAGGTACGTCTCAGGTCATTCACACCAGCATGTACAATGACTGAGTCATATTTGTATTTGCTTTAGAGTGACCTGATTGCTTGCGTTATGTGTCAGATCCTCGCACCCGACAGGCACCTCACCGTGACCTTCTCTTTATTCAGTCTGGTGAGTGGGACGTCAGTGTGTCTGACAATAGAGTCACCTATAACAAGAGTATCAGGTGTGTTATTCAGCCTTAAGGGCTGTGGCTGCTTGGCACGCTGACTTTGTGGGTTATGTGTTGTGTGTGTTTTGTTTTGAGGTAGTGTTTGCTTGGATGTCTGCTTTGGAGGTCTCTGTTGCTTAGGTAGATTTTTATTTAGAGCCTCTGAGTATGTTTTTGTGTATTTATGTGTTTGGTTCGCTGATGTGGTGGGACTATGTGATACTGGAATTGTGTTGTGTGAGGTTACCTTCTCCTCCTGACTGGTTACACCAGTTTTGAGATGAGAGAGCTCAGCCTCCAGTTTGACTAAATAGTTGCATCTCTCACATATATTTGAACCTATTTGGAAGAGGAGAGGGTTGTCCGTGTACATGAGACAGTTGTAACATTGCCTCCAAATTCCCAGATTCACCAGCTGGACTGGAGAGGAAACCATTGACTGACCTTTGGACATGCTAGAGTAACAGGGAAACTGAATTTAAGATGGACCAATAGAGGACAGGGTAATCACAGAGAGTATAAGAGTAAGTAGTGCTTATGGTTTAATAGTGCTAACTTGTAGGATTACTTAATTGGACCAGTGAATGGCCTTAGAATGAGAATATGGTGTTTAAATTGAGATATAGAGCAGTTCTAAGGGAAAAAGTGAAGAGCAGACTTTATGGAGCTAGGAATAGTTTAAACCCAATTAGGCGGCGCTGCCCGTTGTTGCACTATGCTCAAAAATGCGCAAAACCGCGCAAAGGAGGGTTTTAAGAGAGGAAAATGTAGGAGTTTTGGAACTGACCCAAAATGGCCAATAAAACTACAGTTTCAAGTCAGTAACCACTCCCACAGGGGCAGGCAGGCTGCTCAATGTTTTTCACTGACACTGATCAACAGAGAGACTTTCCTTTAGCCCAAGCAAAAAATGGCCTCACAGAAACTTACAAACAGTTCAAGAACAGCAAGCCTGTAACTGAACTTTTTTAAATCTCAGAAAAGTGGGAAAAAAGCAAGATATGCCGCATTTCCCACACTTTTTTATGATTGGCCATATTTGAAAATTCACAGCTGACTGCAGACCTGCTTAGTAATGGTTAGTCTACCATTTCTAAGTATATGTATGTTAGCAGTGGCTTGTTCTCCTAAGCTGTCATGGCTTAGTGGTTCTGTACTTTGATTATGATGCACAGAGTCCTGGGTTCGAACCATGTCATTAATTTTATTTTAATACTGTCCAGACAGGCTAGGGGGTGTGGCTGCATTTAAGCAACTTTGCTCTATGTTGCTCCATGGTGCCCTATGGTGCCCTGGTTAGCGCTGCGCACATGTCCACACAAACACATTGTGCTGGTTAAAGTGCTATTAAACTATGGGCACCTCTATTGCGCTGGGTAAAGCACTCTTAAACTTTGGGCAACTCTATTGCACTGGGTAAAGCGCTCTTAAACTTTGGCAACTCTACTGTGCTGGGTAAAGCGCTATTAAACTATGGGCAACTCTATTGCGCTGGGTAAAGCGCTGCTTAACTGCAGGCAATTATATATCAGGATCCTTTAAAAATATATGTTTAGTTCACTGATACATTGGCCATTTCACTGCTTTTTACTAATATTTTAATCATATATGTCAGGTATTATTTCATATACTGATTTAAAACATAAATAAGAAGGGTAGTGGTGGGACTCGAACCGTGAATGTCTTCTCTTTGCGCAAATGCTCTAACTTTATGCTATTGCTATTTGGTGTGAGTTGCATAAACATTCTTTCTTATGCTCTTCCATGTCGGAATTGCTAACTACAGCTAAGCAATGGGCACACCGATGCACACACGCGCAAATACGGGCAGCTATTTCGGAAATTTAAAAAAAAAATTAAATTAATGTTTTACTTTTTATAACTGTGATGGGGGTTTACAATGTCAGGGAGTGTGGTGTTGGGTGCAAGGACATTTGAGCGGACTCACTCTTGTGTGTTTTCATTTTACTTTTCCAACCCTTGCAGGGGCGTGGACATTTAGACTGCTCAGCAGTCGGATATGCCCCCTGCTTTCCTACATGGTCCGTGTAAGACTTACGGTTGAGTCAGCATGTCCTCATGAATATTCATGGCACACTGATGTCATACCGTTCAACTGCAGCCTCCGAGTAAGACTTATTAAGTCTTACATGGAGGATTCATGAATCCGGGGGATTGTTATCAAAATTATTTTGATAACATTCAGCGCTCACTGCAAATGAATCCCAAGAGTATCTGGTATAATATAAGTAAAGCACTATGCAAAAATTAAGGACAACTGAAACTCACAAGTTTTCTTTGATATATACAGTAGATAGCATGACATATCAGCTGCTATAAGAACTGGCAGTAGAATCACTATTAAATGTCCCATCAGTCAGCACTTCTTTAGTGCTTGACCGATATAGTATCTTCTTTGCCTGGTCATTTGCCACTTAACTTTACCTATCTGTTGGGTCATTATATAAATATTCTTACCCTAAATTCTGTGTGTTTGATCTATGAACCACTTTAGTGCACAGAGTGAATATTTAATTATATATAATGGAGTTTTTTTTTTTAAGGAAACACTGATTTCTTCAGCAAATTATGAAATACTAATCATAACAGAATTATAAAAAGTTCTTAACAACTGGACAAAATACACTTTTTATTTTCCCATTTTACCAGATGTGCACACCCACACACTGGACCAGATTCCGCAAAGCTCTCTGAATCTGGTGCATTTTGTCAATATCAGCACAAAACTTATGGATAACATTGTAATATGTAAATGTACCACAAGAACATCGAATAGCTCAGTGCACAATGGACTATAGCAGTATTAATGGTGCACTAAACAAATCAGCAAGTAATGTGTAAGTAATGAGAAATGGTTGTCCAATCACGTTGTACAGGAACAAAGTTACGGAAAGATGATCAAATCAGGCATCCTGATAAATATACAGACACACACACACACATACACACACACACACACACACACACACACACACACACACACACACGCACACACACACACATACATATATATATATATATATATATATATATATATATATATATATATATATATATATATATATACGCGCACACACACACACACACACACACACACACACACACACACACACACACACACACACACACACACAATAATCTGTCCAGTAAGATTAAGGACAACTACAGAATGTAACTGACTTCATTATAATACCAAAAAAAAAAGAAAAATAAAAGGAAAAATACCAACTATCCCAAAATAAACTGCTTGGCATTTGTAAAATATATTTCCAGAAATATATCCTGAAACCTCACATAAAGCAACAGATATTGCCATAATTCAAACACTAACATTAAATATGAACTTCAAAGCTCTACGCCATTTGTAACAAATATATATATATATATATATATATATATATATATATATATATATATATATATACATACACACACACACACACACACATATATATATATATATATATATATATATATATATATATATATATATGCTAGCCAAGGGTAAATGCAGAAAAACATATCTACATATGTACTACCATGTACAACATGTCACAAACTGTGTGTCAGTCATACATGGCTGTGTATGACCAATGGTAGGTGTGTTTTCCAAGGTAATAAAGTATGATCACAGTACACATTGGGTATATAAACACATATCCAATTAGTCCATCAGGAGTGCAGATGTAAGCCAGGGAACATCATAGATGAGCAAATGCAAGTCTAGCAATACTTGATAATTCCAGCAGAGGACAGGACCAAACCTGTGACCATGTATGTGAAAAGGAAACAACCAAGCACAGTGCCAAACAGATGTACTGCAGAAGAGCAATAAAGGCTGCTACATACAAAAGGAAGGTGTACACAACCAAAACAAATGTGTAATGGAATGTGTGTATGTTACACCACATATGTCATGTTGAAGGCAACACACAGGTGTAGATGTGTATGTCTGTCTGTCACTTGCCTAAATGGAATGTACAAGAAAGCAAGGTTGATAAACATACACTCACATCAAGTCATGTCATAATATGGGTCCCCTTCACATGGTCGACATTTCACAATGCCGACATTCCTATGTCTGAGACCATATGATCGACATTTGAAATGTCAACCATGGGGAACCGGCATCTCCGTACAGTGAAGAATGGAAAGATTTCCATTTCCGCACTGTTGTGCGATCTCGGAGTTGGTATATTAAAGTTATGGAGGGGGGGTGGAGCTCCCCTGCTAGCATCTTTAAAGTTATTTTTTTTTTCTTTTTCTTTTGGTTTACTTGTATGTTCGACATTTCATATGGTCTCGGCCATAGGGGTTTCGACATTGTGAAATGTCGATCATATCAAGTAGACCCTATAATATGTTCAAAAATATAACAATACTGAATAATAAATATAGCAGGTTCTGCACATGGATGTGAAAAAAAAAACTACACTGGGTAACACACAAGTATAATGAGAACAAGGGCGTATTGTAAACAGTAAACAGCAACTTGTGTGCACATGTCCTGCATTGTAAAATGGCCGTACAATTAGCAAATCTTCACTGTGTCAAAATAATACATGGTTTGCAGCAAAGGAAAACATATCTGCAAAACATAATAGCAAAATATGAAGGTGGAATAGATGTGAACACTAATGGACCCACCTCGGGAAAAAACAGAACACTGTAATTTTACACAATGCAATCCTATAGAAGCCAAACAGAAATACATTTAACAGAATGGAAAATGTATGCCAAATGCCCAGATGGACTGCTGATGTCCACAGAACTGGACATGTATAAAACACACATACACAGTAATGTGCAATCATGTCACATCAACATGCATAGCTAAGCAAGGTAAAAATTACAATGTAGGTGTATGTCAACCACCCTGTCATACAAATTTCAAATAAAGAAACACATGTGTATGTCAATCACCCCGCTTATTACAGAGCAGAGGACTCTCCTGTGAGCATCATTACAGCACATTAGCAGTAACTCAGTAAATGCTCAAATGTCAAAGGTACAATTGTATGTCAGTATGAATCTGACTACGTGCACACACACGTACATTCAGTTAATGTGTACAAATATTTGCAGAAGTTGTAAACCAATGTCAATACGTAACGGATGTAGAAATGCTTCATGCACCAAATATGGCATAAAGTACTGTTAAAGAATGTGTTATCTGTAGCACTGTGTATAGATTAATGATATTTTGCTGTCTGATGCAGTCAGAAAGAGATAAATGCACAGAGACAGGCTATATCTTTATATGATCTCATATGGCATCAGTATTACCAATGCATGGATATGCAACACATCATACCAGTAGGATATCATGACAAGTGTCATCCAAAACACATGTAGAATGACATGTCTGTCTGTTGCACATACCTGATATGGCAAAACGCAATTCCAAGGTATATCACAGTGTTAGTGATGAAGTATGGACAGCATGTGTTGCCTGTTATTTGCCCCAGTAAACCACGTGTTTACAGGCCACCTTTTGCAGCACTAGCTGCTGGTTAACTGCTACAATACATGGACAGTTGAATGTGAGAGTAAAGTGTAATGTGTTAATGTGTGTCATTCCCTCATTGAAAACTAAGTAAATATCACACAGCGATAACACATAAGAATGACAGATACATGCTATGCATGCACAAGAGTGCAGATACAGTTCAGTCAATGAAATGGTAATCGGCATGTTGGCAGCATAACACAAGTGAACCACACAGACAACATTTATGGACTGCAAGGACCAGCCTCACAGGGCTCAGACACCCAAATGACTGCATGCGCTATTGCCCTAAACAAATCCTGCATAGCAAATGTCATATCTTCAAAGAAGGACCCCATCATGCCCCTCGTCTGTATTTGGAACACATTGGTCATGATCTCCCAGATCTCCTCCCAATAATCATCTCAGTTCTGGTTGTGTCATCATCTCCTCCAGGATGCAGGCATGATGCCTCAGTCACGGGCAGGTCTAGGTTCATTTTCATCATTGTCATCATCATCATCACTGTGAAGATATGTGAAGTCTGCTAGCCTAGCTAGATAGAATTTTGTAGATAATTACATGTCATTGTAAATATGAATATAATCCATAGGCTTGTCCTCTTAAATGTAAGAAAATTGTGTTAACTGTTGAACTTCAAAAATTTAACTACAGTGCACTCTGCCGGAAGAAAGCTGATAAGTCAAACATTATATGATTGTTTGATCTCAAAGCTTGTAGACATAATATCTGGACTGAGGAATTCCTTCTATTGTTTTGAGACCAGAGTTACTTGCTAGATTTTATATATATAGTCTTTTATTGCTGTAGTTTCCTGGCCAGATGCAAGATCAAAGAAATGTCAAAACTTTGAGTTTCTGTTAGCCTGGGAACCAGACAAGAATGATGTAATCTAAAATGAGTCAGCAGTGATGTATTATTTTAAGACTTTTTCAGAGAGAGAGAGAATCAAAGCATTTTGCATTTGTCTTCAGAACTGACCACTCATCAGTACTTTGCCTTTGCTCTATATGTAAGTTTATTTAGAACTGTGATTGCTCTTAGAAGTAGATAGGAATTTAGTCAGATTTAGTCTAGCTGTTTTCTATATTTAAGTCAGACTATTCTACAGTATTATTTGAAGCTTTTTCTTGTGATTCCTGAACTCTTGACTAACACTGTGTTGAATTGAGAAGATTTGTCTTGTGTTTTTATTATTTATTATTAAATATTTTTAAACCTTTCAACTGTGGCTGTTTTGTGTAGAGATAATTTAAGCTCTAGAGTACATTGCATATATGTAGTGATACTGTACAAAGCCACTCCAAATAAACCTTGCTGTTTATCACACTTACTAATAGATAATAATATTGCACAGTAATAATTGGACACCCTTTGGTAAGGACCTTTTTAGCAAGATGATGACTAGTTGGTGGCAGTGATTACTACCTTATAGCCAGGAAGGAGGGGGAATAGCTGGAGAGCCTGTGCCAGCCTTCCCCAGGAATGTCTGTGTTTTTGTATATAAACCAAATCTCAAAGTGTGTGGGTTACAGCTACTTGGGCAGGGACACAAAGCACTGGTTGGACATAGAGGGCACTGGAAATTTTGGCTTGACTATTCGGCTGAGATCTGTACCCTATAACTATGCCAGTGGGGGGGGGGGGTCTTATTGGGGATCTGGAGATAAAGGGAGAAACCAGCCACAGACTGACTGTGATCTCTGTGTGCTCTTAAGGGAAATTGTACTTTACTGTGTGTGTATTTGTTATCCCTCCCAATGTGCACACCCATCATTGGTGTTAGTGGTGGGGATTGAGACTCCTTAATTACTGGGCCAGTGCACTGGTGTCACATATTAATTGGTTGGCAGTGGTGGGATATCCACACCACATATTAATGTTGGCAATTGGCTTGTAGTAGTTTGGATAGTGAATTCCTGTAGCTTGTGTACAGTGATCTCTGCAGATGTTTTGTACTCTAAATCAGCCATGCAGTGAATATTCAGAGTTCAGATCACAACTGTTTTATTTCTTTTGTTACCTTAGTTAGTCAGGGAGAACAGGCAAGCATGTCAGCAGAGGAATATGGCAAGCTGACAAGGAGCCAGCTGGCTGAGGTGTGCCAGCATAAGGGACTGGTGCATGGAAACCTGACTAAGGCAGACATGACTGCAGCTTTAATCACAGCTGTATCAGAAAACAGCAATCAGGAGGACGATCAGACTGGACTTGGAGATGTGCAACACTCAGAGAATGGACAGCTCACCTTTCTGCAGAGGGCTTAAAAATCCATCTGGAGCTAAAGAGACTTGAGTTGGAGGCCAGACATTTGGAAATAGAAGCAGCAGAGAGACTGAGATGTCTACAGGCTAAGGAAAATTAGAAACTGCTACACCTGGAAGCTGAGGAAAAGGAGAGGCAGAAGCAGCATGAAAAGGAGATACTGACTCTTCCACAGAGTCATGGAGGTAATGGGGAAGGGAGTAACAGGATCCCAGAAGCACAAAAGGTAAGTAAATTTCTTCTGCAGTTTACAGAGGGGGATAATTTTGATAGTTTCATTCATATGTTTGAGAGGATATGTAAACAGTGTGATGTTGACCAAAGGATCTTGGTACGGTTCTTGACTCCCTTACTCAATGGTAAAGCTGCAACTGTGTTGTCTAAACTTTCTGATCACAAATTTTTTGATTATACTGCTGTTAAGAATTGTATGCTAGAATTTTTTAAGCTAACACCTCAAACTAATACGAAAAAGTTTTGTAAGCATAGATGCAAGGCAGAAGAAAGTGTGTGTGAATATGTTGCTGAACTGAGCACTTATTTTCATAGGTGGGTGAGTGGATGTCAGGTCACCACTTTTGAGGGGCTGGCAGACCTTTTGGTGATGGAGCAAGCCCTTAGCAATTTGCTTGAGGACATGAGGATCTGGTTAGCTGATAGATAATGTGCTACTTCAAATGAGTTGGGGAAGAAGGGAGACCTATACCTAGCCAGCAGGGCATCCTTGCACAGGAAAGAGACCCCCAATACTGCTCATCAGTCTAAGGAACACATGGTGGGCAGCCCAGACTGCCTAGAATCTGCCAGTAGTAGGGGACCCACTAGCCCAGGTACATGGCCCGGATCTAGGATTAAATGTTTTGAATCCAACCAGTGGGGCCATGTGGCATATAGATGTCCATGGAGGCAAGGTGGGGAACAAAAGGTGAGGTAGCCAGTAAGTGAGGAAGACAAAATGCCAATAGTAGGTTGTGTCAAGACAACTGGTGTACCAAACTACCATCCTGCAGATGTCGTTATAGGGAAAGATTTTGATGAGGCAGTACCATGTGTTTATGCAGTTATATGCAGTCAGGTTTGAGACAAGCATGTGGGTCTGGTAGCCTCGAGAAGACCCAGACAGATTGCATTTTTTGCAGCCAGGACTGGTGAGATAGCTACTTCAGGGAGGGATCTACTCTGCATCAGTGAGACTGAAGGTGAGACACAGTTGCTTTGGGTACTGATGTTCCCTTGGACAGAGTGACTGCAAAGGTAGAGGTGAGTAGTAGTACCTAGGCTGACAGCAAGACACTGCTGTCAGAGAATGCCAGACTTCCTGTGGAAGGAGATCTGGGAAGGGTTTAATGATAGTGTTGATACAGGCTCAGCTCTGAGAACCTACATTACAAGGCTTGAGGCAGGTAGCTAGTGAGGCACCTGGTTTTCAAGGGAAGGGGGAATTTGTATACTGGGACAAAGGGTTACTACATAGAGAGTGGACCTCTGAGGGAGCGCTAGAAGATGAAAGGCTACAGCAGTTGGTAGTGCCTAGAGCCTACCATCTGGTGCTTCTAGCCATAGCCCATGATATTCCCTTTGCAGATCATATGGGCATAAAACGTACAAAGAGACATATTATGCAGAACTTCTATTGGCCTGGAATTTCCAGAGATGCAACAGGGTACTGCAGGAGCTGTGAGCAGTACCAAAAGGTAGGCAAGGCTGGAGACAAGGTGAGAGCTCCTTTATTGCCTTTGCCTGTGATTAAGGAGCCATTTCAGAGGATAGCTATGGGTATTGTGAGGCCTCTGAGTACCCCAAGTTCCACAGGGAAAAAGTATGACCTAGCAGTAGTAGACTATGCTACAAGATAACACGACTCCACAGCCACCAGGAACAAAAAAACAAAAGCTGATGTAGAATGTGAAAATCCTTTATTCAAGTAGGTCCAAGAAGAAATAAACACAAGCGCTTTCGTTCAGGGTAATCCTGAGCTTTTTCAAGTGAGTACAAAAGCATTTGCTGAAGCCAAACCTTTTTATATAACCATGGGTAACACATTAATTGAAAACAAGTGTTGTCAATCAGTTGTTAGATTCCTTAAAGGGGCTTTGCATTAATTAAAACATGAGATAAAAACTTATATTGTTAAAATATATATATATATATATATATATATATATATTTAACAGCTGGATTATGCATATATAATTACAAAACATTAAAAACGCTGTTTCAAATATAGTAGAATCAAAATTAAAATAGTTTAAAATACTGCTATTGGAAACGTTGGAAATCCATGAGTTTTTATGAACCTGGAAGATAAAATTCTGTTAGAAGTGTGAGGGAGCATTTTATTTAATGTTGGTTTGTAATAGGAGTCTTGGTTCTTTTTCATAGTTCACATCAAAAAAGGCACCCTAGGACCAAGTGTCAGGTTGTCAAACCAAAGAAAAAAAGAGCGTGGGAGTTAGGGAAAAGGAAACTAGTGAATCTTGGGTCCCTAAGTCATGTGTTCTGATAAAATGCGCAAGTGCCAAGTAGTAGTGAAAGAAGGGCATAGTGTTTGTAAACATGGGACAAAAATGCTACAAGATACCATGAGGCAGTGGCTTTGTCCTCCATTGAGGCAGAAAAGGTGGCAAATGCTCTGTTAGAGGTTTTCAGCAGGGTAGGTTTCCCATAAGAAATACTGACTGACAGAGGTGCCAGTTTCATGTCTGACCTGCTGGCTTGTCTGTGGAAGTACTGTGGGGTGAAGCACTTAAAGACCACTCCCTACCATCCCCAGACTAATGGTCTTGTTGAGAGGTTAAACTCTACAATCAAGTCCTTGCTACGGACATTTGCAGACCAGTTTAAGAGGGAATGGGACAAATATTTGACCCATCTGTTGTTTGCTTATAGAGAGGTTTCCCAGGATTCCATAGGTTTTTCACCCTTTGAATTGTTGTATGGGCATAGGGTGAGGGGACCTCTAGATTTAATTAGAGATTAGTGGGACAGTGAGTGTGAATCTCACAAGGAGTCTGTTGTGACATATGTCCTAAACCTCAGGACAAGGCTCTGGGAACTCATGGGCTTGGCCCAGGAGAACCTGGCAGAAGCCCAACAGCAGAAAAAAGTCTGGTATGACAAGAATGCTTGAGCTAGAGAGTATGCTGTAGGCCAGCAGGTAATGGTTCTCATCCTTGTCAGACACAACAAGCTGCAAGCAGCTTGGGAGAGACCATACGAGGTGGTAAGAAAGGTAAGTGATGTTAACTACATGGTGGAACTGCTAGGCAGGAGACAGGAGCACAAAGTGTACCATGTTAACATGATGAAACCTTACCATGATAGGCAGGCCTTTGTGCTGAATATTTGCAGTGGACTGCAGGAGGAGTCTGAGGGAGATCTGGTGATTGATCTCCTCAGTGAGGCTCGGACTGACACCTCAGTGGAAGGGGTAGCAATGTCCCAGCAGCTATCTCCTTACCCAAGTTTGAGAAATCCAAGCAGTGTTACAGGAGTTTGGGAACATGCTCACTTGGAAACCAGGGATCACCCACCTGGTGCAGCACCAGGTGGATACAGGATCCCAAAGGCCTAATTGGCAGACCACTTACGGGGTGCCTGAGAGAGTCAAACAGACTCTGAGAAAGGAGATACAGGAGATGCTGGAACTAGGGGTGATCCAAGAGTCCAACAATCCCTGGTACCCAGCAGTGTTGGTGCCAAAGAAGGATGGCAGCACCTGGTTCTATGTGGACTACAGGAAATTAAATATTCACACAGTCAGATGCTTACCCTATGCCTAGGATAGATATGGCCCTAGTGCAGCTGGATGGAGCTAAGTATCTTACCACCACTGATCTTACCAAGGGTTACTGGCAGGTGCCCTTGACTTCGAGTGCCAGGGAGAGGTCAGCCATTGTGACACCTTTTGGCTTTTATGAGTTCACAAAGATGCTCTTTGGGAAGAAAAATGCCCCAGCAACTTTCCAGATGCTGGTAGATCATATCCTAGCAAGAGCAGGAGTGTTTGCTGTTGCTTACCTAGATGATATTGCCATCTATAGCCATTCCTGGAAAGAGCACCTTCAGCATGCCAGGGAGGTGCTGAGCAGACTATAGAGGGCAGGGTTGACCATTAACCCAGCAAATGTCAGGTGGGTATGGCAGAGGTCTCCTACCTAGGACATAGAGTGAGGAGTGGTAAGATCAGGCCAGTACCTGCCAAAGTGGAAGCCATTCAGGCATGGCCTGCACCTGTTATCAAAAAGCAAGTGAGGGCATTCTTAGGGACAGCAGCGTACTACAAAAAGCTCACCCCAGTTATAGTACCATAGCTGCTCCCCTCACAGACCTAACAAGGTAAAACAGTCCAGATAAGGTAGTGTGTGGATCCCAGGATGTGAGCAGGCATTCCAGAAGCTTAAAGAAGTTTTGGGAGGACACTCTGTGTTAGCCAGTCCAGATAACAGCAAATATTTTGTTGTTCAGGTTGATGCTTTGAACTATGGGATGGGGGCTGTACTTAGCCAGATTTCTTCAGAGGTAGAAGAGCACCCAGTGGTTTATCTCAGTCATATGCTTCAACCCAGGGAGGAATGCTATGCAGCTGTAGAAAAGGAATGTCTAGCCATAGTGTGGGCACTGCAGAAACTTCAGCCTTATCTGTATGGAAGAAAATTCAGTGTAGTTACAGATCACAATCCCCTAACATGGTTACACTGAGACAACCAGCAAAATGCCCTGTTGCTAAGATGGAGCCTAGGATTGCAAGCATATGATTTGTCAGTGCAGCACCACAGTGGGGTTAGCAATGCCAATGCAGATTAGGTCTTAAGACAGAGAATGGGGTATGGTATACTCAGATGGACCTAACCTTCTCAAGGAACGTTTCTCAAGGGTCACCTGAAAAACTAGCTTGAGTTCACCGGGGGGGGGGGGGGGGTATGTGAAGATATGTGAAGGCTGCCAGCCTAGCTAGATAGAATTTTATAGATAATTCTATATCATTGTAAATCTGAATATAATCCACAGGCTTGTCCTCTTAAATGTAAGAAAATTGTGTGAACTGTTGAACTTCAAAAATATAACCACAGTACACTTTGCTGGAAGAAAGCTGATAAGTCAAGCATTGTATAATTGTTTGATCTCAAAGCTCGGAGACATAATGTCTGGATTGAGGAATTCCTTCTATTGTTTTTAGACTAGGGCTAATTACTAGATTTTACCTATATAATGTCTTTTACCACTGTAGTTTCCTGGCTAGGTGCAAGATCAAAGAAATGTTAAAACTATGAGTTTCTGTTAGCCTGGGAACCAGACAAGATTGATGTAATCTAAAATGAGTCAGCAGTGATGTATTATTTTAAGACTTTCTCGGAGAGAGAGAGAATCAGAGCATTTTGCATTTGTCTTCAGAACTGACCACTCAGCAGTACTCTGCCTTTGCTCTATATGTAAGTTTATTTAGAACTGTGATTGCTCTTAGAGTTAGATGGGAATTTAGTCAGATTTAGTCTAGCTGTTTTCTATTTATGTCAGAATATTCTACAGTATAATTTTAAGCATTTTCCTCTCATTTCTGAACTCTTGACTATCACTGTGTTGAATTGAAAAGATTTGTCTTGTGTTTTTATTATTTATTATTAAATATTTTTAAACCTTCAACTGTGGCTGTTTTGTGTAGAGATAATTTAAGGTCTAGAGTACATTGCAAGTATAAAGTGATACTGTACCACTCCAAATAAGCCTTGCTGTTCTTCACACTTACCAACTGGATAATAATATTGCACAGTATTAATTGGACACCCTTTGGTAACACTTTTTTAGTAGCTGGTAAGAGTAGTTGATGGCAGCGATTACTACCTTATAGCCGGGCAGGAGGGGGCATAGCTGGAGAACCTCTGCCAGCCTTCCCCAGGAGTGTTTGTGTGTTTTTATGTAAACCAAATCTCAGTGTGTGGGTGTCAACTACTTTGGCAGGGACATGAAGCACTAGTTGGACAGAAAGGGCACTGGATGTTTTGGCTTGACTACTCAGCTGAGATCTGTACCCTATAGCTGTGCCCATGGGGAGTTTTATTGGGGCTCTGGAGAGAAAGGGAGAAACCAGCCCCAGACTGACTGTGATCTTTGTCTGCTCTTAAGGGAAATTGTACTTTACTATGTGTGTATTTGTTATCCCTCCCAATGTGCACGCCCATCACTGGTGTTAGTGGTAAGGATTGAGGCTCCTTAATTACTGGGCCAATGCACAGGTGTCACAATCACCATCATCACATCGAACAGTACCATGAATATCATAGGAGAACAGAATATGATTATAATGACAAGTTACACAGGGTTTGTGGCACGTTGATTATGGACAGAGTTACCTCATAAATACATGGCCCTATATGTCCTATTTGTAAACAGGATGTCAGTATACCAACACAATATCCACATAGTCCCACACTAATAATAGCAAGAAAATCACTACTGAAATGCCACAATAAGATAACTGCATGAGGAAACGGCTCAAATATAAATACTGTCTTTAATTAAAAAGTTAAGTGCTTTCATCGAAAAAGTATAGACTTCATTAGAACACGAATTCAACAGTTGATTGTTTAAATATAAAACACAACCAATCATATCCAACAAAAAATTACCATATTCATAAAATGATTAATCTGATGATGTCATATCCCCCTCATGACTTTAGTAAATAATGTGAACAAAAACATATGTTAAAAAATATATAAAAAATATATGCCATTTACATTCTTGCTGCAATGATAGGTTTGATAGGTATATGATTGTTAATACCAGGTGGGGAAGTTTCATTTAAAAGTATTTACCATCTTACTTCCTTCTTACCTAATAATGTTTTACATTACCCCCCTATTAGACTGATTCAAAACTTCTAGTAAGGCAAATTTAAAGGTAGAGCAACCACTGTTGTCCCTAATATGCCTATATAATGCATTGTTTGCATCCTCTTTTCTAATAGCATATAAATGATCGTATATCCTATTTTTAAAAACCTCCCAGTCTTACCCACATAGTAACTGGGGCATCCACAACACTTTGCAAAATAGACAACGTTCTGTGTCTGACAATTCACCTCTTAAATCTCAAGACATTCTTATTTTTGTTTTCTACAACCAGGGTTTTGTCTTCCACTATAGCATGGCATTGGTTGCATCGTCCACACTTGGTGGTACCTCCCTTACCTACTTGTATATATGGTTGACCACTCTCAAGTTTCCTTTTAAGGTTGCATCCAATCTTATGCAGAAATATGGGTTCATCCCCTACTAGTGAGAACATTTCTTGATCACATTTCAAGATGTTCCAGTTGTTTTTGATGATCTTTTTCACTTGCTCAGTGTTGTCATTAAAGGGTAATGCACATGCTCTACTAAACTTGTTAGTGGTTGTGTCTTTCACTAGTGGATTACTATTCACCATTCCCCTCCCAACAAAGGTTAATACTTTTCCCCCACTCGCTACTGACATATCTCACTGCATCCTCAACAACAGAGGCAGGGTATCCTCCCTCTCTAAACATACTAGCTATATATTGCAGTTCTAACAACATTTCCTGATAGTCTGAGGTTGTATACATTGTCCCTTAACAAAGTTTTTCTTTAGTCATTGGGGATGGCAGCTGTTATACTCCAGACAGGTGATACTAAAAATCTCCTTTCTAAAAATTCTGGACTTAAATCCTGTAGATGTGTCCAGATAAGATATACCCTCTTTGCTGACATGATATGTAAACTTTAAAAAAGAACTGGAAGCATATAAATAATTGATGAAATCACCAATTTCCTCCATGCTTCCATCCCATAGAATAAACACATCATCCAGGAATAAAACATAACTCCTGATGTTCACAATACTCTTGTTGTTCAAAATATTTTCCTCCTCCCAATCAAGGAGCACTAAGTTGGCATATAACGGGGCACTAGCTGCCCCTATTGCCACACCCTTATTTTGCCTAAAATATTCCCCCTCAAAATAAATAAAATTGTTGTCCAATACAACACTCATAAATTCATTTACTATGAGGGTCTTCTCCCACTCCAACTGACCAAATTTCCTAATGCTGTTAACGAACCTCTCCATCCCTTCCTCCCTCGGGATACAGGAGAATAAGTCAACAACATCAATGGTGACCAAAATCAGATCTTTTTTCCATAATGTGGGGGTCAGGTGACTTAGAAAATCCCATAAATTCTTTACAATATGGCCCACCCTCCCATAAATCGGTTTCAACCAGTTATCCACCACTTTTCCAAAGGGGAAAATCTTGGACTTACTACCCAATATGATGGGCCTAAAGGGAGGGGGTGGGCCATGTCCTTGTGAATCTTGGGAATTCTCACTATAGTGGCTAAGGTAGGATATTCAACTTTGAGAAATTTGTATAATTCCCCATCAATTCTACCTTCCATCAAGTACTCTTCTAACAAGGAATCAATACGTTGATATGCTATATGAACCTCATTAACAGATGAAGTGTCATATTTGTCAGCATCCTATAGAAAAGAGTGCATTTCTTTCAGATAATCATTTGTTTCATACAGTACAACCCCCCCTCCCTTATCCGGCTGCATAATCCTAATATTAGAGTTATTATATAACTCACATAATAGATCATAATCCTTCTTGCTGAGATTGTAATGAATTCTATTATATTTACTGGCATCTTGAAACTGATATAATTGATCAACAACTACTTTCTCAAAACTAGCCAATAAAGGATTCAACGGAGGGGTAAAGGTGCTTCTTTTTTTCAACTGTGTTTTTGTTTTTTGTCCATCAGCACCTTTGAAGAATACAGATAAATTTAATTTCCATAAAAACAATTTGAATTCAATGATATTGTCGACTATATTAAACCTGGTATTAGGTACGAACTTAATACCCTTTTTGAACAATGCAAAATGTTCATGTTTTAATTGTAAGGGGATATAATTATAAATATAAAAATTTCCCTTCCCATATTTAATTTCATTGTATTGTACAATCCTATCTCCATCTATAACATTTATCAATTCCCTCTGTTGCCCCTGTGTGGTGGTGAATTGCGTGTCCATATATTCTCTCCTCTCTGTCCTGGGCTCTCCCCCCAATACATTTTGCTCCCTAAAAAAGACGACCTTGTCGTGTCGCGGTCTACATTGGGTGGTCTGTTCCCTTAGAGGTCTGGATACAGTGCCCTATGCCCTGGAAGAATTGACCCCCCCTCCTCCAAATGTATGCTTTACCATCTTTGTATTGTTTCAAATCTCTTTTGAGCTTAGTACATTTTTTGACAAAAACTTTGTGTTTATTACTTTCAGCATATTTGAATTGTTTTTCATACAAAGTATTCCATTGGCTGAACAAGAGATCTCTAGTTATATGCTCATTTAAACTTTCCCCCACTTTCAGTAATTCACACAATTTTTTGTCATTTCATTATAAATTTCATAAAACTGATACCAAAACTATCAAATAGACAATTACATTCACTTATTAATTCATCACTCATATCAATACCCATGGGCTTCTTGAATAAACAAAGCCCCATGGGAACAATCTCAAGTTCAATACAACGGCTCAGATACGAGTTATCTAATTGTATGCCTTTAATGATATTTAGCTTTTTACCAACATCAAAAATCATGTCTTTCAAGGTACCGTCACCTTGCTTGTAAACAGCATCATTCTCCAAAACTTTAAACTGAAAATCATTAAGATTTCTAAGAAAACAGTCTAATCCCTTGCCATTTCCTGCTGTGTCTCTGATCTCACATGTATCCACAGCATTCCCTAAATGGCTAGATGGGATATTGATAGCAGTACCTTGGTTGACGTGATTCCCAACGACTGAATAAGTTTTATTAGGCACAGTCCTCTTTGGTTTAGCTCCCATAAAAATCTCGTCCTCCGTATTGTTGCCTTCCTTAGCAGATACTTCTCTTGTATTTTTCTGCCCATTTTCCATGCCTGCAATTATACCATGAGAGGGTCCATGATTGTGAAAAGAGCTACTTGAACTGGATCCTAGCCACACGTACTCAGTGGAACTCCTGCACTACAAGACGTGGTGCGTGTTGACATCAAATGCTCCTGCACCTCCTCTCTCAATCTAGCAGGTTGGCTGAACATTTCGATGAACCTCGTCAGCTCCCCTTTCAAAATTACCATCTCCGACTGTAACTTGTGGATCTCATCCCTACTTACCGGGGAGAATATAGATGGTAATTCGACCAAAGAATTCATGGTGAAGAAAAAAAAAAAACAAGTGAATACCAACACAATATCCACGTAGTCCCACACTAATAATAGCAAAAAAAATCACTACGTGAAACTCCACAATAAGATAACTGCATGAGGAAATGGCTCAAATATAAATACTGTCTTTAATTAAAAAAGTTAAGCGCTTTCATTTAAAAAGTATAGACTTCATCAGAACACATGAGTTCAACAGTTGGTTGTTTAAATATAAAACACAACCAATCACATCCAACAAAAAATTACCATATTCATAAAATGATAAATTTGATGATGTCATATCCCCCTCATGACTTTAGTAAATAACGTGAACAAACATATGTTAAAAAAACATATAGAAAATATATACCATTTACATTCTTGCTTCAATGATAGGTTTGATAGGTATATGATCGTTAATACCAGGTGGAAGTAGCATTTAAAAGTATTTGCCATCTTACTTCCTTCTCACCGAATAATGTTTTTACATTACCCCCCCCCCCCCCCCCATTAGACTGATTCAAAACTTCTAGTCAGGCAGATTTAAAGGTAGAGCAACTGCTATTGTCCCTAATATACCTATATAATGCATTGTTTGCATCCTCTTTTCTAATAGCATATAAATGATCGCATATCCTATTTTTTAAAAAACCTCCCAGTCTTACCCACATAGTAACTGGGGCATCCACAACACTTTGCAAATAGACAACATTCTGTGTCTGGCAATTCCCCTTCCTAAATCTCAAAACATTCTTATTTTTGTTTTCTACAACCAGGGTTTTGTCTTCCAATATAACATGGCATTGGTTGCATCGTCTACACTTGGTGGTACCTCCCTTACTTACCTGTATATATAAATAAACCAAAAAGGATGTAACGAATCACCCAAAACAGCATTTAATCAACACCACATTACACAGTAAGTGCTTTCGTCATCAAAATGACTTCCTCAGACTGAATAATGCTAGAAACCAACCAAACATTTAAAATACAAATACATCAATAGCATGTAAGCAACATTTCTAAATTACATTAACCCCTTCCATGCTTTAAGCCTTTTCTTTTCAAATAGGCTACAAAATCATCTCTGTTATTGAGCCTTGGTGGGAAACAGGCATTTAACCTAACTTGTCTGTTAATTTCAACAGTTTTTGTTATAGTTGCTGGCTCCTTTGGTTTTTATTGGTTTCTTTTTCGCATTTTTCTAAATTTCAACAGTAGCTCTTCAGAAGAGAATTTGCTTAGACGTTCTGAATATTTGGCAGCAAAAAATGGGAGCAATACTACTAATAATAGTAAACTGTGTTTTTACAAAAGAACCCAAGATGTTAGAAGCAAATGCAAAACCAGTGTTGAACTAAAGGGCAGACCACACACTCTACAAACAACAAAACAAGCACTGACACAGCAGATGCCCATTCTGTGAATGGGCAAGCTATGCACAACAGAAGAATCACTGCAAAACAAATGTGCCAACACGGGTGTGACAGATTCAATAACACAACTGTTACTTACATTGTGCAGTACAATTCAAAACTGTGAGATGAAACAATGGCTCAGTGCTACAAAAGTTCAACATTTTTAGTTTTCAATCGCAGTTGTAAGCACAGCTACAGTAGAGAGTTGATTATCCAAATTAATTGGGACATAGGGAAGTTTGGATAATCAAACTGTTCGGATAATCAAACAAACATTGAACTGAGCAAAATACTTCCAAAATCTTGTTTTTTTCTGCATGCAGGGAATACATTTTTCAACCATTCAGTGATTCCAGTGGACAATATAGAATATTTTTCAAACATGAGTTGGCTATAAACTAAAAAAAAATGCACAAGCAAATACATATAGGGCCAGATTCAGGAAGGCTTACACGGAGTTCAAGAGTAGTGTAAGCCTCCGTGTAAGCCTCCCGATTCAGGTACAGCCCAAACCTCCGTGTAAGAGACAGCTAACACGTCTCTTACACGGACTGGGCGTGGAAATGCTCAATACCTCATTTGCAGCTCCAAGATATGCAAATGAGGTATTTGAGCGATCCACGAAGCAGAAACCAGTCCGTGTAACGGACGTGTTAGCTTCAGAAATGTACTCAGCTGACAACTGAGTACATTTCTGCAAAATCAAAAACGGAGCTATGTCAGCTCCAAATAAAGGGTGCATATGTCATTAAGCATGCCAATGGCCAAATATGTGGCCATTGGCATGAAAAAGTGTTGCAAAAATAAGTTATTTAACTTTTTTTTTTCACGGGATTTTTGTGTTTAACTGCAGCACACCAGCAAACGGGTGCGCTACCTAAAACTGAAAACCGAAGCTTATAAGCCCACAATTGTGGGATTTATGTTTTACATGGAATGTCAATGGAGGGACTTGCAGACTAAAAACAATATGGCCTCCGTTTAGTGGTTGTCAAGGGGGGGAAGCTCCGTGTAAGATATGTAACTAAGCATTACTAGGCAATCCTATGTAAATGAGGGTTACAATACTGAATCACACTGCCACATAGGTAATGAGCACTTTCTGAGCAGTGTAAGAGTTAGAGAAGGGGGAGGAACAGAGTAAGAGGTAGGTGACATCATGGAGGGGAAGGATAGAAAGAAATGTCCCAGATTGGAGGGCAATGTAAGGTAACAGATGACAGACAGACATCAGGGGGGGAGGTGTGTCCCAACAGAACACTAGGAAAGTCAAGAAATTGAGGTATACGCTATCCCTACACTCCAAGTTTCTTGATATACGTGCATGCGCGCGTGTAAGGAAGGTTCAACATGTGGGAGCGTGTTGCAAACTGTTTACAACGGTTTGCGCGGGCGTGCACGTGTGTAAAGCAGTGTGCGCGCGTTTTAGCATGAATCAGCCTAGCTAACACCGTGTAAGGATGTGTGCACGCGTGTAACACTGTGTAGGGATGTGTGCGCACGTTTAAGTGACTGTGAGCGTGTTTAAGCTGGTGTGCACATTGCTCCCCCTCAGGAAACAGAGAGGAAACAGGAAACAACCAAAATACAGGGAAACTGCTGGAGTTAATTGGTGGAAACAATTACAAGCAGGCAATTACACAGGCAGACTAGAAGCCCAGCCCAGCACTTAAAACACAACAAAGAGCAGTGAAGGCTGTTTCTCACAAGAGATACTGCCAGAAGCTAAGCTATCAGAATTAAAAACTGAAATAAAGCTGAACTCAGAGCAGAAATGCTAGGGGCTGCCATGGCTATTATAATCAGGCATAGGCGAATTGCTGAGGGTGGTGACAATGCAGATGCTGACAGACAACCCAGAGTGAGGAGAAGGAGAAGAGTATACAGGCCCAGGGTCACCTACCATGGGTTACATGAGCTGGAGATAGTAGAGCGCTATAGAGTGGACAGAGAGCTCCTGCAGCAGATTGTTGAGCTGTGCAGGCCACACCTCACACACAGAACCAACAGAGGGGAACCCATCCCAGTGGAAACCAAGGTATGTGTTGGCCTAAGAATACTAGCAACAGGTACCTTCCAGAGACCAACTGGTGATATGATGGGGATATCACAGGCATCAGCCTCCAGGGTACTGCACCAGTTCCTGGATGCCATGTCACCACATGTCAGTGATCATATATATGTCCCTAATGACCGTGAAGTTGTGGCCAGCAATATGCGTCTCTTCCAGCAAATAGCGGGATACCCTGAGGTGCTGGGTGCAATAGACTGCACGCACATACACATCAAAGCACCAGCCGGTGAGCGGGGTAGAGTCTACATTAACCGCAAGGGATACCCCTCCATCAACTGCCAGGTCGTGTGTGATGCCCAGGGCATAATAATGAATGTGTGTGCTGGCTGCCCTGGGAGCTACCACGATTCCCACATCTGGCATCTGACGCAGCTGTACCAATCATTTGCCAATGGGGACTTCCCACACGGACACCTAGTGGGGATGCAGGTTATGCACTTGAGCCGTGGCTGATGACACCCATCAGAAATGCACACACACCTGAACAGGAACGCCATAATGAGGCACACGCACAAACACGTAATATCATAGAGCGTGTGTTTGGGCTGCTCAAGTCACGGTTCCGGTGTCTGGACACATCTGGTGGAGCTTTGCAGTACACACCAACTACATGTACCCAAATGATCATGATATGTGCTATGCTACATAATATGATCCTGCGGAAACAGCTGCAGCAGGACCAGCACAGGGCTGGGCCAAACATCCCCACCATTGCCAAGGCCACCACAGGCAGGGGTGACTCGGAGGAGGAACAACCTGACCTTGTCCCAGTAGGCAGAAGGAGGCGTGCCCAGTATGCCCTGGCCTTGGCAAAGAGGCAACGATAGCACATACGCTTGGTCAGTAGGAACACTGGGACTGATACCGCTCTGACTCACTCATACAGTAACAGGGATGCCTAACATGACACAACCTGCTTCCAAATGTACAGGGAGTGTAGTATGTGTATCCGACAGAGGTGGCCCTGCAGCACCACCTGAGGCATGAATGCCATGTGTTAAGTAATGTAATATCATGTACAATATGCACACCTGAGGACCCCAACTAACATCCATATCCACGCATATGACCCTGTGGAAACAGCTGCACGTCATACAGTGATGTACATGTGCAAAAACATGGAACAAGATACAAAATGAGGGTGTCTAGCAATAAATAGCATGGATAACCACACACCCATGTTTGTACCACAACAAGAAGCAACATGGAATAGCCATGGTCAAAAACAATGGCTAAAACCGACTACTACTATATAGCCTGCTGCAGACCACTGTCCTAATAGCAGGAACTGCCCCAGGCCTATGTCCATAGGTTCATACTAGGCTATCTGCCCTAGGGCATTAATAAGCCTAGGCCAGAGTTTTGTGGCATCTGCCACCTGCAAGTTGATGGATATGCCCATTATTTTGCTGTGCCTCTGTCAAGCAGTGATACTGAGGTTATCCCTGGGGTATACCTGCAATCTCCCATCCATTGGTCAAGATCTCACTTGAACAAAGCCAGTGAGGTGCTCAGCCCCACATGTACCAGGATGTTGTTCCACAGCATATGGACTCTCTGGGTGATGAATCTGTCCCTCCAGCACATCCTATTAATATCTGTGTTGAGGTTTAGGTCTCCTGCCCTTGTAGTTCTGATGGATGTAGAGGTCTTGAGGTGAAGCATGTTCATAAAGTCTGGGTTGGACATAGCCTTGTATGTCAGGCACAGATCACCTCTGAGCAGTCAGTAAGTGACTGAATACAGCTGGAATTCCTTCAGTCGGGCAGCATAAGAAATATGTTTGAGACCCTTTCACCTCCTGTAGAGGAATTTGTGGGCCCATCCAATCTGAATGGGGCAGTGTATGCAATCATTGGTGTGATGAGTACAGGGAACGATGACCTCCCTTGATCTAGATGTGAATCACTGCATGATGAGGTGGCCAATGTAGAAGGCCTTCCAAACTACCCTGGCAATGTGAGTGTCAAGCAAAGGTCACTGTCAACCTGGGTGCCCAGGTCCCTGATAACCCACGTTGTGCTTAGAGGATTGCCACCTAGATGGGAAGTAGTGGTAACCTTGTTCTTCCTGAAGGGTATGGCTATGCATTGTTTAGTGTTTAATGTAAGGCCATGGCCGTGGCACCAGTTATCTGTGTCTATGAGACCCTTCTGAAGGATGTCTGTGTCAGATGGGTTTCCAGCTATGCTTCCCAGTTTGCAGTCATCTTCAAACTTTGTCAGCCATAATCCTCCTGTGTTTGCTCGTACTTCTGAAAAGTAGATACTGAACAAATGTGGGCCCAGGACTGAGCCCTGTGGGACACCACTTGTGACAGCTCTGGAGTGTGAACTGGCACCAGCAACTTTGACCCTGTGTGTTCCGTCACTTAGCCAATTTGCAACCCATGCTGTGATGTATGGGTTCACAATTAAGCTGGTGATGTTTTCAATGATACCTGAGTGGGGTATTGTGTCGAAAGCCTTTGCCAGGTCAAGGTAGGCTGTGTGGACTGCCTTGCCCACGTCAATGGCCTGGGTGAGTGTTTTGAAAAAGTCAACCAAGTTTAAAAGGCATGATCTGCCCTTGACAAAGCCAAACTGGATTGGATCCAATGTCTGCAAGTCCCCTATGTCTTCATTTAGAATTCCCATTATGATCCTCTCCATAGCTTAGCAGAACAGGCTTGTCAAGCTGATGGGATGGTAGTTTCTGGGGTTGGTGGAGGCACCTCCTTTGTGAAGTGGGTCCACCATTGCTGTATGCCACTCCTTGGGAACATATCCTGAGGTGAGGCTAAGATTAAACAGCTGCCCTAACTGCGAATGTAATTACTCATTGAGTTCATGGAGCACACAACTGGGGACACCATCTGGTCCCATGGATAAAGTGTTTTCTGCCTTGGATTGAGCAGTTCCCACCCCAGCAGTGGAGATGTTTGGGGGGGCTACAATCCTCTGGTGTACATACCCCAGTTGGGGGAGGGGGGGAGAAATCTGCACTGAACCTGTAAGTCAGTATGTTGCCAATGTCTGTAGGTGCAGTGATATCAACATTATTCTGAACTAAGTCTGAGCATATCTGGGAGTTTCCTCCCAGGTTTCAAACATAGGTAAAAAAGGCCTCATGATTGTCCCTGGAGTCCTGAGTGGGTTTACTCTCAAAACATGCCTCGGATGATTGTATGGGGAACCCAGTGTTTTACTCACAATGAGCAGGGTGCCTTCCCCTACGGATTACGCTCTATCTTGTAGTAGCTCCTTCCTTGTGTTGTACAGCTTGTTTATGGCTAGGGTCCACCAGACTGGATGCTTGCCTGTGGTACAAAGAGTCATTATTATTTGGGATTGCCTGAACCATGCAGTCCTGGAGGTGCTGGTAGAAGGCATTTCTAAGTGATACAGTGGCTTGGGTAATGGTGTCTGCTGGCCTGGGGGCCTTGAAAGAGACCACACCAGTCCTCAGAAATGTGAAGTCGGCATTTGAGAAGGTCTTCACCGTTTCATTTCCCATCTGGGGTGTGGGTGGGATGTGGACTCCCACTGAGAATAGTCCATGATCTGATCTCACCAATGATGGGTATATGTCTGGTGTTGAACAGTGTGACCCCATGTTCGTGATGATGTGTTCTAGTATGTTGCCTCCACTTGAGGGGATTGGGACCAGTTGTTCCATGGCATTTCAGTGTATGAACTCTTGGAACCTTTGTGTTAGAGTGTTGTGGCATGATTAGTGATCCCAGTCTATATGTGGATAGTTGGAATCACCCAGTAGGATGGTGTTTTGAGATACATTTATCCCCTTCAGTGTTTGCAGGATAGCTGTGTGAGGTACCTGAGTTTGAGCGGGTGGCATGTAACATGCTACAAACTGCAGAGCAGTCTTGCCTACGGTCACTGGCACCTGGATGGTCTCTGATGCATCGTGTGTTGCCACCAACCATGAGGTGAGGGTGTCCTTGATGAATATGGACACCCACCATCCTTCTTGGTGTTGTCGGGATGCTGGTGCCGGAATGCATGATATGAGGTAACACCCGATAGTGCCGGGTGCTGTCAGAAGCTGTGAACCAGGTTTCAGGCACAGCACAGACATCAATGTGCTACATACTGAGAAGGGCATAGAGTGTGTGCAGCTTGAGGTTGAGACCTTGGGCATTGAGCAGCATTACCCTTAGTGTCTTTCCTTTACTGTGTTCTAGGGTGGTAGGTGTAGAATCTGAGTCTTGTATAAAAAGGCACAATGGGGTGGCAAGAGCATCATCTGAAATCCGGAAGCCCAGGGTGACAGGTGCAAGCTGTCCCTTGCAAATCACCGTGGCCTGTCCAGCATGTCATCCCAGGCAGACAGACATTGGACCCCTTAGAATGACACCATAGTCTAAGCAAAATACTACAGCTGATCATCTTGTCTCTGTTTATGTGGCATCATACTTGGTGAAGGTAGGATACTGCCGAAGGTCAGGGTCATACCTGCCTGGCCTACATAATCAGAGGGATCCTCTATGTCTCTTTCCATGTAGTCCAGGGAGGTACATCTCAGGTCGTTCACACCAGCATGGATTATGACTGTGTCAGACCTGTACTTGCAGTTTAGTGACCTGAGTGCTTGCATTATGTGGTGGATTCCACTGCCCGATAGGCAGCTTACTGTGACCTCCTCTGTACCTGATCTGGTGAGTGGGACATCAGTGTGTCTGACTATGGAGTCACCTATGACAAGTGTGTCCGGCATTGTGTTTGGCCTTAAGGGCTGTGACTGTTTGGCACACCAACTCTGTGGTCAATGTGTTGCATGTGCTGTGCCCTGTGGAGGCAGTTGTGTGAGTGTCTGCTGTGGTGGCCACCACCATTCTGGTAGACTTCTGATCAGAGCCTCCGAGAGTGTCTCTGTGTGTCTATGTGTATGATCTTAAGTTGTGACAGTGCCATGTGAGACTGGATTAAAGATGTGTGTGTGGTTACCTTCACCTCTCTCTGGTCTTGCTAGTCCTATGTTGAGAGAGCTCAGCCTCCACTTTGGCTATATAGTTGCATCTCTCACATGTATGTGTGTTTTATGGCAGAAGGAGAGGGTTGTCAGTGTACATGAGGCAACTGTAACAGTGCCTCAATATTCCCAGGTTCACCAGCTGAGCAGGAGAGGACACTAGTAACTGATCCCTAGACATGCTAGAAGGAATAGACAAAACAATGTTGGAATACAGGGAGATATCAAGCCCCCCAAGCCACATCATACTGTTTGATTGACAATAGCTACACATACACCGGTGTTTCATAGTGTCATAGTGTACTACTAGGCTATCTGCCCTAGTGCATGTTTAAGCCTAGCCATAGTGATGTGGCTATTGCCACCCCTTATAGTGGTAATAAGTGTACAGAATAGATTCTGAATATTGTGCCTCTGACTTAGTAGTGACACATTATGACCCCTTACGTAATTGAATAACATGACTGTGTCTCTGTCTAGTCTGTGCCTCTGTCTCATATGCAGTTGTCCAGATGTCTCCTGAAGAGAGTCAGTGAGGGACTCTGTCAAACATGACCTGGGATACTCTGCTAGAGTGTGAGATGCCTCTGAGTTATGACTCTGTCCCTCCAGCATGTCCTATACATGTATGTGCTGAGGTTCAAATACTCAGCTCTCATGGCTCTGGTGGATTTGGATTGCTTGCAGTGGAGTATGTCCACCAAATCCTGATTGGACATGGTCTTGTATGTCAGGCATAGGTCACCTGTAAGTATGTGGTATGACACTGAACAAAGCTGGACTTCCTCTATTCTGGAAGCATATGACATGTGTTGAAGAACCCTGATCTTCATGGTAGGTACTTTTCGGGTGCAAAGGTGCAAAAGGCAGGATCTGCCCTGTACAAAGCTGAACTAGGTGGGAACAAGGGTCCGTGGGTCAGTAATGTGTCTGTGTAAGAGCTCCATGACTCCTCCCATATCTTTGCAGACAAGGCTGGTTAAGCCTGTGTGGTGGTAGTTGCCATGGTCTGTGGAGGCATCTCCCTTGTGGAGTGGGACCACTGTTGCCGTATGCCAGTGTTCAGGTACATATCCTGTAGCAAGACTAAGGTTAAATAGCAGTTGTATATATGGGTCCAGCGCTTCTGGAGTTCACATAGCATGCAACTGGAGATACCAGCAGGTCCCATGGATGCTGTGTACTTGTCTTTGCTGAGTGTGGCTCTCACATGGACATCCAAGATGGCAGTGAGGTTACATACAGCAGTGATAACTATCTTGTTTTGGGGGTGAGGGAGGGGGTAAATCGCACTGAAGCTGTCCGCTGGAATGTTGCCAATATCTGTCAGGTCACTGGAATATATGTTGTTGTGTACCAACTCTGAGCATATCCGAGGGTTCACAACCAGGTGTCTGACATAACTGAAGAAAGCAGTGTGGTTGCCTTCATTGTCTTTGGTGATTTATGTCCCCAAGTTGACCTTGCATGTCTTTATGAGATAATGTAGCTTTCTACTAGTGCTGATCACAGCTGTCTTCCCTTTTGGAGATGTAGCTCTGTCTTGCATTAGTAACCCTCATCTGTCATACAGTTTGTTTATGGCTGGGGTCCACCAGACAGGACACTTTCCCTTTGTGGAGAGGGTCCTGTTTTCAGTTGTGATTGTATGGTCCATGCTGTCTGACATCTAGCTAAGGGAGGTCATTCTGGTTCTGCAGTTATCTTTCATCAGCATTAGAAATGACCACAACAGCCCCTGTGGTGTACCTCATGCACACACATCCAGCACCTGTAAAGTCCACAACAGTACCTCACCAGGAGTATGACAGAGCTGGAACACATGTAATGTGTAGTCTGATTAAACAGAGTGCAGCTCCACACACTGCCATGCTGTCCACCCAGATGCAAGCTGTGCCTGATGTAGAAAGCCATGTCCAAGCTGGAATCAATGCACATGCTGCACCTTGTACAATCTGAATGGCAGGGAGCTATGCACATGAGGGACCTGAACCCCAGCACTGACATATATAGGACAGGCTGTACTGCATTATCCAAAACACAGAAGCCACCCCACACATGAGTAAACTACCAGTACAGGTTGTCCATAGAGACACTGGTTGAGTCCCTCAACAGGAATCCTAATGAGTGGATGGGAGATGGGAGGTTTACCCTGGGTATCAATGTTATGTCACAGGTAGACAGAGGCACAGTATACTAAACAAGACATATGACATGTCGAACTACGCTTACAATGTGTTGATGGACAAACACATTCTCTGACTAGCATTAGGTCAAGATACCTCTTGAACACAGCCAGCAAGGTGCTCTGCCTCAAATGGACCAGGATTGTATTCCACAGCATAGGGAGTCTCCGAGTGATAACTCTATCCCTCCAACATGTCCAACATGCATCCCTGCTAAGGTGTGAGTCACCTGCACTAGTGGTTCAGGTGGATCTTTTGAGTCTGAGGTGGAGCATGCCCATTAATCTCTGTTTGGACATGGCCTCGCATGTCAGGCACATGTCACCTCTAAGCAGACGGTATGTGAGTGAATAGAGTGTGAGTGTCGTCAATCTGGCAGCATATGACAGCTGTTGGGGTTCCTTGATCCTTTAGGTGGGGGACAGTCAGGGTGTCTCCAATTGCTGCAGATGTTGGGTGAGATACAGCCAGAATAGGGCATTCAACTCGATCACTGGTCTGATAAGTGAAGAGTACAGGGGAACAATGACCCACTAGATCTGGATGTGAATCCCAGCCTGATCAGGTGGGCAATGTAGAAGGTCTTCCTAGCCACTTTAGCAATGTGAGTCTCAGAAGAATGGCGACTGTTAACCTGGGTCCCCAGGTCCATGATAACCTCCTCTGTGCTTAGAGGAATGCCACCTATATGGTAGCTTGGGGTCACCTTGCTTTTCCTGAAGGGTATGTCTACACATGTTGTGCACTCTGACTTCAGGCCATGGCCCTGGCACCAGCTATCAGTTACTGTGAGTCCCTTCTGAAGGATATCTGTGTGTGATGCACTGTCCACTATGGTGCCCAGTGTGCAGTCATCTGCTAACATTGTCATCCAAAGTCCTCCCATGTTGGCCTGTACTTCTGGGAAGTACATGACAAACAATGAGGGCCAAGGACTGAGCCCTGTGTGACACCACCTGTGACCAGCCTGGAGTCTAACATAGTGCCAGCAACTCTAACCCTGTGAGTCCCGTCCTTAAGCCAGTTTGCAACCCATCTTGTGACATATGGGTTTACATTTCAGTTGTTAGGGTTTTCCACAATACCTGAGTGGGGTATTGCGTTGAAAGTGTTTGCAAGGCCAAGGTAGGCTGTATGGACTGCCTTTCCCCAACAATGGCCTAAGTGACCAATTTGAAGATGTCAACCCAGTACAAAAGGCATGATCTGCCCCTGACCAAGCCAAAATGGGATGGGTACAATGTCTGCATGTCCCCTATATCTTTGTTTATGAGCTCAATTATGATCCTCTCCATAGATTTGCAGACTACACTTGTTAAGCTTATGGGGCAGCAATTAACAGGGTCTGTAGAGGCACTGCCTTTGTGCAGATGTGCACAACTGGACCCTAACCAGGCTGTTGTGCACACTATGGAAATGTAAAGCAGTGATAGGACTAAAGCCCAGGATACTGACCACCACAGTGAAAGTACTGAAACACTACACTAGACAGTGCTACAGTGTTAGGTCAGTATGAACGGATGTTGACAATTGTGTGCAAAGTATCCCATGCAAAACCTGCAGGCACAGTATACTCCCTGTTTTGTTCACACAAAAAGCATTCGGACAGTAAATACACAACATGGCACAGAACACACAACCATAAACTTCAGGTATTTGTTGAAGGTCACACTCATCCACAAATGTGATGGGCTGCAGAGTTCAACATATGTAAAGCCCACACTGGGCATGCTCACACACTTAGATAAATGAGACATCATTCACACAACATGCCACGGGAAGGCTGAACTGGGCATGCTCACACACTTGGTACAAATGTTACCCCTAGCAAATGTGAAAACACACCAGAGGATGCTCATCCCCCTTTCTATACACTGATGATGTCAGCACCCTATAAGTATATTGGAGAAAAGAATTCTCTCAGTAATCCGAATAGCGCACCATGCTAATGCATTCGTCTCTTGTGTCATAACATAGTTAGGTAGGGGTTTGAATCCAGCAGGTGGCAAGTGTGTGTGAAGGGGGGTAAGTGTGTATGAAAAAAACATCCCTTTTGGCAACTGGGAAAACACACCACAGGATGATCATTCCACTTTCTAGACTCTGATGATGTCAGCACCCTATAAGTATATTGGAGAAAAGGATTCTCTCAGTAATCCGAATAGCGCGCCGTGCTAATGCATCCGTCTCTAGTGTCATAACATATTTAGGTAGGGGTTTGAATCCAGCAGGTGGCAAGTGTGTGTGAAGGGGGGGTAAGTGTGTGTGTAAGTATGTATGAAAAAAACATCCCTTTTGGCAACTGGGAAAACACACCACAGGATGATCATTCCACTTTCTAAACTCTGATGATGTCAGCACCCTATAAGTATATCAGGGGAAAGAAAATTCCCCAGTAATGCGAATAGCGCGCTGTGCTAATGCGTCCGTCTGTAGTGTCATAACATAGTTAGGTAGGGGTTTGAATCCAACAGGTGGCAAGTGTGTGTGAAGGGGGGTAAGTGTGTATAAAAGAAACATCCCTTTTGGCAACTGGGAAAACACACCACAGGATGATCATTCCACTTTCTAAACTCTGATGATGTCAGCACCCTATAAGTATATCAGGGGAAAGGAAATTCCCCAGTAATGCGAATAGCGCGCTGTGCTAATGCGTCCGTCTCTAGTGTCATAACATAGTTAGGTAGGGGTCTGAATCCAACAGGTGGCAAGTGTGTGTGTAAGTGTGTAAGAAAGAAACATCCCTTTTGGCAACTGGGATAACACACCACAGGATGATCATTCCACTTTCTAAACTCTGATGATGTCAGCACCCTATAAGTATATCAGGGGAAAGGAAATTCCCCAGTAATGCGAATAGCGCGCTGTGCTAATGCGTCCGTCTCTAGTGTCATAACATAGTTAAGTAGGTGTTTGAATCCAGCATGTGGCAAGTGTGTGTGAAGGGGGGGTAAGTGTGTATGAAAGAAACATCCCTTTTGGAAACTGGGAAAACACACCACAACTTTCTAGACTCTGATGATGTCAGCACCCTATAAGTATATCAGGGGAAAAGAAATCCCCCAGTAATGCGAATAGCTCGCTGTGCTCATGCGTCCGTCTGTAGTGTCTTAACATAGCTAGGTAGGGGTTTGAATCCAGCAGGTGGCAAGTGTGTGTGATGGGGGGTAAGTGTGTATGATTCAGATATCCCTTTTGGCAACTGTGAAAACACACTACAGGATGCACATACCCCTTTCTAAACGATATCACAATTATGTATGGCTTTTGATTACAGACATGCCATGTGTGTTGTGCACACACAGAATGCCCATGTGTGTGGGTTGTCCCTCACAATAATGCATGACATTGATTACACCGGTTATGGCAATGAACACATGCTGTATGTGTGTGCCAAATACACATATGTACCTGTGACTTTCAATAATTACCATGTGTGATGCCTGCCACATGTGAATACATGGTATTTGCACAGGGTAACATTATGACCGTGGTCTTCTGTGCAGATGCTGCATGTGGGATGTGTATATACAGTGTGAGATGTAGATGCTATCAGCCTAGTAGTGAGGGATGCACACCTGGTCTGGGGCATAAAGTCTACATGTTGTTAATGTACAGCAGCTGCATGTTCTCACCTGTTGTGGGAGTGGTAAGACAGTATTCCATAGCAATGCAGTGACTGCATGCTAAGAACCATTCAGCTAGGGTGTTGTAGCTACACTTATTCATTAGCATTCATTAATTTGTCGGGATCCCTGGTGAGGGTCTGATGCCAACCAAGGTCAGGGGTCTACCAGCCTGTGTCACTTGCTCAGTGATCCCTTCCATGTTCCCTATCACGTATCCCAGTGAGCGACATCCCACATCAGCTGTGGTGGCATGGACAATGACTGAGTCATGTGTCCATGCATCTGACTGACTTGTATGTTGTTGTTACAGTTTGGCCATGTGTTTCCATCTCATACATGTGATGTACATCAATGGGTAGGGATAGGGTTGACTGTGTACATGTGGCAGCTGTGACATTACTACATGACACACATATTCCACAACTGTACCATAGAGGTGACTGACAACTGACCTTTGCACATGCTACCGAGTATTGAGATTACATTGGTGATTCACAGCACATAGGGCCAATGGTGAAAAACAGACATAGGTCCATAGGTTCGTACAGGGATATCTGCCCAGGGCATGTATCCACCTAGCCAGAATGTGCGTGCCTTTCAACATGCATTGTGAATCTGTCTTGCTATGCCCTTTTCCAAGGTTAGTATACTGTGCCTCTTTCTCACAGTGACACATAAGTGATACCCAGGGTAACCCTACAATGTCACATCCAGTCATTAATATCGCTCTTGAAGATAGTCACTGAGTCAGTCTGCCTAACCTCTATTGGGATAATAATCAGGAATGAAGGGAGCCTCTGAGTTGTGAATGTGCCCCTCCACCATGTCCTATGTATATCACTCCTGAGGTTCAAGTATTTCCAGCGTGTATCCTGGTGGGATCTGGATATTCTGAGATGCAGCATGGCCATTACGTGAGGGTATGACCTGGCCTTCTATGTCAGGCACAGATTGCCTATAAAGAGGCAGTATGTCACTGAGTAGAGCTGCTGCTACTTTAACCAGTCAGTATGTGGCATCTGTTTGAGCACTTTGATCCCCTTGTTGAGGTACATATGTGGTAGCCCCAGTTGCTGCAGGTGTCTGGTAAGGTGCATGCCGACAGGTTCATCATAGTCAATTATGGGCATGATGAGGGATGAGTAAAGGGCACAATGTCCTCCCTGGCCTACATGTGGATCCCATGATGATGTGGCCCATATAACATGCTTACCTAACCACTTTGTCCATGTTGTTGTCAAATGGTAGAATGCTATCAACCTGCGTACCCCAAGGTCCATAATTCCTTGGTCTGCACTTACTGGATTAACACATATGTGGTACATTGTAGTCACTTAGTGTTTGACAAAGGTGATGACTATACTCTTTCTGTCATTCATGTTGAGGCCATGGCTGTGGCACAAGTCGTGTGTTTGCAAGAGTCCCATTTGGAGGATGCGTGTGTTAGCTGTTGAGTTGATTATGGTGTTCGGTCTGCAGTCACCTGCGACTTGCTGAGCCACAGTACTTCCATGATGGCCTGTACCTATGACAAATATATAATGAACATGACAGCTCCTAGGGCTGTGCCTTGTGGGACACCACTTGTACCAGGTTGGAGGCTGACATGGCTCCAGCAATTCTACCATGTGTGTTCTGCCCTTGAGCCACTGAGCAATACCCATAGTGACATAGGGGTTATTATGTACACTGGTGAGCTTGCCTAGAATGCACAAGTGGGGTATTGTATCCAAGGCTTATGCAAGGTCCAGGTAGGCTGTGTGGACCTCCTACCCCTTGACAGTGGCCTTGGTGACTGTTTCAAACAAAGCAAACAGGTTTGATAGGCAGGATTTGCCATTGACAAAGCCAAACTGTGTATGGTGACATGTCTGTAGGTCCACAATATCTAGATATGTGAGGTTCATGATGATCCTTGCCATAGCTTTGCAGACAAAGCTAGTCAGACATATGGGGCAGTAGTGTCCAGGATCCGTGACAGCACCACCTGCATGTTGAGGGACCACTGTTGCTGTATGCCACTCTCTGGCCACATATCATGTATTAAGGCTGGGATTGAACAGTGGTGTTATGTCTGGGTGTAGCTCTTCTTGTGGTTCATGTAGGACACAGCCTGGGACACTGTCTGGTCCCATTGATGCAGCGTTTATTGCTTTGGGAAGGGCATCTCTTACCTGAGCATCTGTGATGTCAGGGGGGGAAGCACTGTGCTGCGAGACATATGTTCCCTTTTGGTGTGGTGGGGAGAGAAGGCAGCATTGAACCTGTCCACTAGGATGATGGCAATGTCTGTGTGTTTTATATTTTGTGTGACATATTGTATTACCTCTGAGCATATCTGGGTAGTACCACTCAGGTTACTAACATAACTACAGGCAGTCTTGTGATTATCCTCAGTGGCTTGTGGAATCCTCTCTCAAAGATGGCCTTAGACAATCATATGGGTGCCTGTAGTTGTCATCCAATACTCATCAGTGGTACCTTCATATTTTGGGAGGTTGTTGTATCATGTAGTGGCGCCATCCTTCTATTGTATAGTGTGTTTATGGCTGGTGTCCGGCGCCCAGGACATCTGACTTTGGAGAATCGGGTCATGCTTTCATATGTGGCTTCATGATCCATGCATTCCTGAATGTGTCCACAGAATGACTCTATACAGGTATCTGCAGTCTGGTCCATATTTTCAACAGGCCTTGGGCCTTTGAAGGTTTCCACATCATTTATGAGGGTGTGCACTTGCTTGACATGAGCTGTTGACAGACGTGCCGCCCTCCAGACAGAGCAAGGGGAGGGTCACAGTCAGCTACCTGTTAGGACGTACCTCCCTGGACCACATGGAAAGAGACACAGAGGAGCTCTTACAGCACCCTCTCAAACTCAGGTCTCCCACACAGCCTTCATGCTGACACAGGAGAGTTTAGATTACTCTGCAAACACCATCATACTGGGTGATGCCAGCTACCCAAACATAGACTGTGAACATTACACAAGCCACAATACCCAAGCTCTAAGGTTCCCATTGATCGGACATTCTTTGGCTATGGAACAGGTAACCAACCTTCCCACAAGAGGGGCAGATATAGTAGAGCTGATCTTTACAAACATGAGTACAAACTGCTCACCACTGGGAGTATATCCCTCATTGTTGCAATCAAACCATATACTAATCACACTGGAGTTCTGGATCCCCCACATATGCAAACCACCAACACATCAATGTGTGTGTGGGAAATGTCCCTATTAGCAACCGTGACAGTATGGTACAGGATGCAGATCCCCCTTTGAAACAGTGATGATGTCAGGACTGTATAACTATATCACCTGTAGTAAAATTCTCAAATAATTTGTATAGCGCTCTGCTAATGCGTCTTTCTTCAGTGTCATAACGTAGTTAGGTAGGGGTTTGAATCCTACAAAGGGAATGTATGTGTGTTAGTATGAGTGTGGTTTATGTGTGCACTATGCTGGGAGGGTTAACTGCCTTTTGCCAACTGGGAGAACACACTACAGGGTGCACATCCCTCCTCCTACACACAGATGATGTCAGCACCCTCTAAGTACAGCATTAGTAAGGAGTTCTCCAACTACTGCAAATAGCACACTCTGCTAATGTGTCTGTTTCTACTGTCATTGCACAGTTAGGTATGGGTTTGAATCTTGCAAATGGAAAGTATGTGTTTTACTGTTGGTGGGGTTAGTGTGTGTGCACAATGATGGGGTGGGATGTGGCTTTTGCCACATGGGGCTATGCACTGCAGGGTGGTCATTACCCTTAACAAGCAGTGATGTTGATAGCACCCTATACAAACAAAACTACAAAACAGAAGGTGGTGGTACTGATAACACATGTAAGGTAACACTTCTTCAAGTAATGTCCACAAAACGGAGTAGGATAATCAAACAATTATTTTATTCTATACAGACAACATGACAACAGACAAGTAACTGCCAGTACTCAGTATAGTGTTACATGCTACTGTAACACACATGTACCGAATATACCTAGATAGTGTTCTGAAGCCTGAATGTGGCAAGTGTGTGGATGTGGGATGTGTCTGTGTGTGCATTTCCGCATGGGAAACATGTTTGCTGTGGCAATCAGGGTACTACAGTACCTGATGCACATTACATCTTCCAACTGATGAGGTTGCCTGAACCCTGTGAGTACAGGTAGAGAAGGGGATGCCAGTAGTAAACAACATAGTGCACTTCTGAAATGTGTACCTGTCATGTATCAACAGCTACTCATGTAGGGTGATAAATAATGGGAATGGCAGGTGAGTGTGTGCATCTGTGTGGGTAGCAGGGTGTGTATAGATGCATGTGTGACAGAACAGATACATGTAGCTGAATCTACATAACAGCACAAGATGCATTGCCATAGTCAATGTTAGCATGTGATGGTGTGCAGCTGGTACACTTTGTTAAGTAGTATGGGTGCAGATAACAATTGAGGACATTCATACAGTTACTGCAGCAGGACTGCTGGGATATACACACATTTATACTGCAACAGTCAACAGTTACCAACATGTTACTACTTATACAAATCTATGTAGTCACCCTGTGCATCAGCAACGTGTTTACCTTTACCTGCACCGATGTTGTAGTATGCAGGAGGTGGCACAGTGTCATCATATGCACAGGGTGTGGGTTAGGTATGCCCAAGCCGGCCACTGGTAACACCAATTGACATGTGTGTGTATGTGTGTTTGTGAGGGGCAGCAGTACAGGGTGGAAAGTTGTTGGTGCAGTGTGTGTGTGTATGTGTTTGCCCTAGGTGTTAGGTTTCCAGGTTTCTGCATGTGTGTAAGCACGCACACAGTCCCACATAATGGCTGCCATGTACAGGGTTTTGTGGACAGCCACAGACTGCACCTGTCAGGTCATCCAGATCAGTGTCTGTGGGCACGGACACGGTACCTGTGCCTGGCAGGGGTGCCACGGGCCGTATCCGGTGCTAACCCAGACTGGGTACTGTCATCAGAAGCAGGGGTGTGTTGACTGGACACAGTTCCCTTTTGGGACTGTCCAGAGCCACGTGCACATGGTCTCCTGGGGCGTCTGGATGACAACACAGACCCAGCATTGCTGGGGCTGGTGCTGGCACTTGAGGCGCGCGAGTGGGCCTGTTGTCGTCCGCGGCCACTGCCAGCTGGTGCTCTTGCTGGCATACGACGCCGTCGCCGCAAACGCACACCATCGCCCTGGCCCATGGACATCTGGTTGTGGAGCAGCTGTTCTATGCCCCCACAACGTCTGTCAACGACATCTGTGAAGTTACAGATAGCATTCGCAACATCATGCATGCCGTCTGTCATGGCTATGCGACATGCTCTCAGCTCCCTCAGACCCTGTCTGGTGTACCTTTCCATACGTGCCTGTGCCTGCATGACAGTTCTAAACATAGTGGAGGTTGACATACCTCCTTGGGCACGTCGGCCAGAGGCAGTATGGCCACGGATGCCCCCACGAGAACCCATGGGCGACTGTCTGCGTGGTACCATTGGAGGCCTCTGCACATGGCTGCCTTGTGAGGATGCATGTACCACAGGTACCACATTACCCTGATCTATGCCCACTGCTGACTGTCCATCACCTAGGGACAATGGTGACAAAGGATGTAACGGCAGGATGACTGTGCGCATTGACTGGATTGAAAGCTGTGTACTGTCAATTGGCTGACCAATGGCGGACCCAGACACACCTTCCTGCACCATTACAGACATTTCATCATCATCAGTACCTGTGGCACAAGATTCAGGTTCCCTGCTGCAGGTCACCAGAGCAGCACCAGAACCTACGGGAGGAAAACATGGAACACAGATTACAGTCTCAATACATATTTGAAAGAGATGCACTTCAATACTAATGCACACATTCAGAAATGGACACATGCACTCATGGACACTAACACACATGCACACTTGTGCACAGGCACACTTGCACACATGCACACCCCACAGTAAACACACACATCAGTACCGTGTTACACTACTCAATTTACTACCTGTCAATTACAGTTATTGTGAACACAGTCACCAGCATGTCTACTACAGAGTTACACTACTCTTCCTAGTTTTATAAATTGTTTCACAGATAATTTTAAAAAGACTCACCAGCATGTATGGCCTGCCTCATTGCTACATGGGAGGGACCTGGAAGTGTGAAGAGAGTAATGTCAGTGGGCACATGTGTGCCATTCATTTTGCACATGATACAGTACAGTAGTACACTAGTTCCCTTATACACATCAGCTGCACATCATGTCTGTATATATATCATGATGACAGATACATACCACATGCACACCTTATGCGTGCATGAAGTAACAGCGTACAGAACAGTCATATGTACATACCAGGAGTTAACTCTAATCTCACCCTTACCTCTCTTCAAACGACAACTCAAACTGTACTTCCAAACCCACTGGCTTTGTTCTTCTTGGAGTCCAGGCTAACGTCCCACTCCCTACCCTCTCTTCACATTTAACCCCTCATTGTGCATAGAAACTAGCTTCTACCCTGTTTCTTTCACCTTGATGTCCTTCTATGCTCTGACCTACTTCTCCCATCCCTCCCACCTCCTCTTGACTGTCTTCCTTCTTTTCCTCACTTCCCTTCTTGACTCCTGCCTCTTCCATATCATTGTATCTGTCATACTCCTTCTACTTCTCTACCCTTCTGAGCCCTAACTATTATGTATATGGCTTTTGCCTTATTGCATAACCACTATGCTTTAGGTAGGATTGCTTTGAAACCAACGGTACATTGTGTATGACTCTAAACTGTTTGACTTCCTTACATGTATGTTGATTTAATTAACAGGCTGGTGTACAATTCTATTATGTTGGTTGTCTGTAATGACAACTTGTCTGTCTGCCTTTATTACATTATGTGTGGAGCTTTTCTCCACAGGCCTCTACTGTAAATGAACTTATATCCAGCTAGACTATCTGGGTCAACAAATGTAAAAGTAATAACAATAAATGAATATGGCATCTTACCTGCACGCTCGCTGTCTTGCTGCTGTGTGGATCCAACCTCCATCAGGATGCATGATGGTTGCTGTTGTTCTGGGGCTGGATCCACAACACTTAGCAGTAGCCCCTCCTGTCTGGTGAGGGGGGGATGTGTGGCCACCCCCCCACCTGTGGCAGCCTGTTGCTTGCGGATATCTGCAGCACGCTGGCGGACATTTCTTATCAAATCACTGCAGTGATGTCTCACCTGCTCATATGTCCTATCATGCATGCCAACATCATTTATCCTGCTAACAAGGTTTTGCCACAGTGCAGACCTCTCCTGCTGATTCTGGGTGGTGCGTGAGAACAGGATGGCATAGTCACGCACCAGGCACTGGTGGATCACGTCATCCTCTGCAGCAGAGTAGGCAGGATTCCGTTTAGGTGCCATGTCTATCTGGAAAGGTACACAAACAGGTTATCAGCATAGTATCTCAACAATACATGGTACACATTCTATACAGGTAGTGTTAACTTCTACTTATTACTGATTGGTTAAAACCTGATTACAGTGTAGCTATCATTCTATGTCATTTGTACTAAGTACTTGGCCTTCAGACCAGTTGTTTTACATTAGGGAGGTTGGTGGCAAGCACTGTGGTGGCAGGACACATATCTTTCATCCATTGAAGTTGGGAACTGCTGATTGTGGGCCCAGTGTACAAGTGTATTACTTCTGGTATGGGCAGTTGGCCTTCAGGCCAGTTATTTAACATTAACGAGGTTTGTGGTCTGCACCCATGTGTGACAATAGGCTGTACTCTGCCATTCATAGCTGGGGACATCTGGTTTCAGGTTTATCGTGCCTGCATATCTGAGCTGTATCTTACTGACATTGCTACACCTTGTTTGTTGTAGCAAACACTACATCCAGGCCTCCTGCATCTACATTTGTTTATATGCTTGTTATCTGTTAGCTTGTTATTTCACTGGTATGCTACATCCACATAGTACACATCTTTGCAACACATCTGTGACTCACTACTGTTATCTGCATTGCTTACTGTACGTACTTCCATGTTACACATGACAGCAAGTGACTGCTTGTCATTGTTGCATTTACTTCATTGTGACACATTGCACTTAGGTTACCTGGCATTTGCTCACTGACGCTTTTATATCAGTCAGCAGTTGTAGGTAATGTCAGTACACCCTCACTCCCCACTGGACCTTGTTTTCAATCATTAGTGATTACAGAGTTCACAATAGTATTCTAGCATGTCCAGAGGTCAGTTGTCAGTTCCCTCCTCAGTCCAGCTGGTGAGTGTGGTACTCCAGAGACAATGTTAGAACAGATGCATGTACACAGACAACCCCTCCTCCTAACAACAAATTCAAACTCATGTGAGTGATGCAACCATATACCAGACTGGAGGCTAGGCTCTGTCTAGTCAATACCGCCATAACCAGTCATGTGGCAAAGGGGATCACTCACTACACTTCCAGTCTCATGTAGTCCTACCACAACAGCGGACCTAACACATGATCACACATGATCATACTTGTAGGCTCAGACCACAGCTCTGCCTATGCAGCAGAGACCTCCTAAGCAGATATCCAGGCAACCACTACCACATAAACGAACATGTGCAACACATATCACACAAAGCCAATGTGCTGAACACTCACAGCCATTAACAGTTAACAACACACCTCATACACCTGTACTAGGTGCCTCTATCATCAGTCACACTCACATCACGTTCACCAGGCTTAACGAGGTGAGGGTCACGGTGTGCAGCCTGTCAGGCACTATGAACTGCCACATAACACAAACAGTCAGGTAACCCCAAGGCAGGTACAGGTATGACTCAGTCAATGTCCATGCTGCTGTGAAAGGCCTGACACATTCCTCCCTGGACTACATGACATGAGACATTACAGAGCTCTCTGAGCACGTAGCCCGAGACAGTTTGACCCTGACCTTGAGTAGCATTCTACCCTCACCTAGAACAATGCCACAATATCAAGGCACGATGATCCCTTCCAACAATTGACTGACATACTGATGTCATTCACAGGTGTGCCAATGCCTGCCATCTTGGGGTGGTATGCTTTGCTAGGGACAGCTTGCACCTGTCACCACAGTCCTATTGACATTTGGCGGAGCCTCCTGCTACACCCATAGTGCCTGTATTAGGCAAGGCTCATAAGGCAAACCCACATCCATTTGTATCACAAAGGATGAGGAAGTAAGAGTGATGCTACTCAACACTGGACGTCTAGACCCAAGGATGCACGCACTCAAAACCCTACCTAGCATTCTGGACATTGATATCTGTGCAGTAACATGAACCTGTTTCAGGTTTCACAGGAGCACACCAGTACTACCACGTTATAGCTGTTACCATTCTTGTCGGCCACAACACTTGAACAAGTGAGGGGGAGTATCAGTATTCAATGCAGATTCCCACGCCTCGACATTGCTGGCACAGTACAACATCGGTGTTAGGCCATTGAGTACAGAAGACGTAGTTGGGGACCTGGGGAAGAAACATGGTAGCGGTCTGTCATTTGTCTACCACATGGCCAACGTGGATTGACAGACATGTTATATAGCCCAGCTAATCATGACTGATTCACATGTATGGCAGGGGAGGTCATTGTGCCTCTGTACTCATCCATCATCAGGCCTATAATTGCGTACAATGCACCTTTTGGGATGTACCTAACCAGACACCTACAGCAACTGGTACAGGACAACAGTACATCATCAAGGGGATGCAATGGCTCACACTGATGTCATATGCTGCCCAGGTAAAGTGAATCCAGCTGGACTCAGTGGCATACTGCCTGCTCAGAGGCAATCTGTGCATGCCATATACAGCCATGTCCTACCTAGCAGTAATGAACGTGATGCACCTCAGGCAATCAGAGTCCCATACAGCCACATGCTCAGGAGAGCTGGACCTCAGCACTGACATACATGGACATGCTGGAGGGGCATATTCCTAACCGAGAGGCTCCCTTCACTCTGTAATGAGCTCACACTACTGGTTAGGCAGAGTCCCTCATTGACTCTCTTCCATAAGAATCTGGATGAGTGGATGGAGATCATAGTTGTACCCCAGGTATCACTTCTATGTCGCTGTTAGACAGAGGCAAAGTATACTAAAGTCGGACAAGGGCATAGCAGCATAAGATGTGATTGGGTGGCAGACAAACACATTCTACTAGGCTTACCAATGCCCTAGGGCAAATAGCCTAGTATGAACCTATGAACTGTTCATTCTCAACTGTTCGAGCTCATTACAGAGTGAAGGGAGCCTCTCAGTTAGGAATTTGCCCCTCCAGCATGTCTATGTATGTTCTATTCAGTCGCTACACGCTTGCTCAGAGGTGACCTTTGCCCAACATACAAGGCCATGTCAAACCCAGATTTGATGAATATGCTTCACCTAAAAAACCTAGATCCATCAGAGCCACAAGGGCGGGAGACTTAAACCTCGACACGGCTATTAATAGGACATGCTGTAGGGATAGATTCATCACCCAAAGACTCCCTATGCTGTGGAACAAAATCACGGTATATGTGAGGCAGAGCACCTCGCTAGCCTTGTTCAAGAGAAATCTTGACCAATGGATGGGAGATCGCAGATATACCCCAGGGATTACCTCCGTGTCACTGCTCGACAGAGGCACAGCAAAATAATGGGTATGGTTCCCCATACTAAAGGGGTGGCGTAAGCCACAAACGATGGGCTAGGCTTGTAAATGCCCTCGGGCAGATAGCCTAGTATGAACCTATGAACATGTGTGTACTGCTATAGTACATCTGCCATATGTTGCATGTGTGTGTGTTGTGGGGATGCACAGGTAATGGCCAGATACTTCTGCACAGGTGACACGTCTGACACATTCTGGGTGTTCATCCATACATACTGGATGTGTGCTGCCATCCAACCCTGTGATGTGGACACACATTACTCAGCCTGGATATACATATCTGAACAACACCACAAGCACAGTACACTACCTTGCTATGTATGCATGTTATTACACAGTTATTCAGTAGTTATGACAGTGATGCTATCCATGCAGCCCACTGGGCCAGTGGAAGCCACAACACACACCGCCAGCACCTTTGCATATGCGTACCACAGACATCCCACATACTGCATGTACTGTGCACACAGTTATCTAACCCAGAACAACTGCACACCACTTATTAATCCTGTCCAGTGGACTACAGATACAGGCATATTGTATAACAATAGTAGGAGGCTACTGCAGCACAGAGCAGATTCACATGACGCGAAGGCATCAGTTGACTCCAGAGTTATGATGCTTCACATTCTCCAAATGCACAGATATTGCCAACATTGTTGCAGACAGTTTAGGTGCAGGTACCCCCATTGTCCTACACACGTGTTATTAGTTATCCCAGATGACTGTAACCTCCCTATCCTCTCACATGTCCAGGTGAGAGCCACCCTCATCATTGCAGAACACATATCATCACTGTTACGAAATGGTATCCCTGGATGTGTGCTACATTCACCCTGGAGGACATAGCACCACATGACAGACTGATATTAATCCCTGGCCATACTACAGGATATGTACCTGAACAGTGCCATACATACACAGTGGTCCCACACCAATGAGGAGGAACCTCTACTGACCCTGGGAACTACTGCATCATATGCACAACTGGCCTTGTGTTCTAAGCTATGGAAGTGTTAGTTATGGCCCACATGTACAACAATATTACATATGTTTATATTTCATGACTATGTACACACAACCTATCTCATGGACATACCTATAGATAGTGAAGTATGATACATTTGGAGGTGTCACAGTATACACAGGATTAACCTGCTACTTTGCATTACCTGTGTTTGTGGCAGCTGTTGGTGTGTCACTGGTGCTGCTTGAAGTTTGCTGCTGCTGCTGCTGCTGGTTTTGCTGCTGGCTGTCTTTATTTCTGTTTTGTTCTGTTTTGTTCTCTCTCTGTCTCTCTCTCTCTTTCTCTGTCGGTTTTGTGCAATGAATGTATTGCATGAGTGTAGTGTGGGTACTCATTGCTTTTGTAGGTATCTGCATAGGTCCATGTGATGGCCTCTGCACCAATTGTAAGGCAGCATTTGCTAATTGCATGCAGCTGGGTGTGTACTGATTGCATGTCTCACTGTGATTTCAGGACACTGCTATAAAAGGGTATGTGAGATAGGCGTTGCCCTTTCAGATTGTAGGCGTGGACCATGCTGGTATGCTGTTGACAGTGTTTTGTGAGTGTGAAGGTTAGTACATCTACCATGCTTCATGCTGTGTTGTAGATTCAGGTTGCTGCATTTATCTTGCCTGTTCCCTATAGTGAGTGTGTATGCATACTGACACCTACAACTATATGTCATATGTATTGCTATATATATATATATATATATATATATATCTGTGTACATATACATACTTTCATATATGTACATTAGTTGACATTATTGGGTACAAGCTAACAATTAGCAGGGCTGTTTCTGGTAACACTACACTAGTATGGGAACCCAGTAATTGGGACTATAAAAGTCTGCATGACATGCTTTGGGTAGTAGACATACTATATTGCCTTTATCTTCATTCATACTATTACGTGTTCCATTTATTTAGCACTATATTCCTGTATGAGAGTCATGGCTTAGTGGTAGGTCATACAGACTAGTGTTACAATGGTCTTGTGGTAGGGCCTACTAGTATGCTCATATTCTGCTTTTGAGTTGAGTATAGGGCCTATCAATCAAAGTGCTGGAGGCACCTTTAAGCAGTTAAAGGGCTTAGTAGGTCTCACAGGAGCCAGGCTGTGTTGCAGATTCTGGTTGCTGCATATATCTTCACTATTTCCTGTAGTGAGTGTGTATGGCTACTGAGACCTACAACTATATTTCATATGTATTAATATATATTTATATATATGTATGTGTAGATATACATACCTTCACATATGTACATTACCTTACATTATTATGTACAAGCTAACAGGTAGCAGGGCTGTTTCTGTTCACACTGAACTAGTATGGGAATCCAGTAATTTGGCCATTAAAACTCTACCTGACATGCTTTGGATAGTACATCTCCTATATTGCCTTTATACTGATTCCTACTATTACATGTTATATTTATTTTAGGACTGTGTTCTTGCAAAGCAGGCATGGCTTAGTCGTAGGTCATACAGACTACTGTTACCAAGGCCCTGGGTTTGAGACTGACAGTGGGAATTTTTTTTACTTTGCAAACTTTCAAACTGAGTACAGGACTTGTCAATCAAAGTGCTGAGGCCACCTTTAAGCAGTTGGAAGGGTAAGTAGGTCACACAGGGGTCAGGCTGTGTTGCAGATTCAGGTTGCTGCAATTATGTTCACTGTTTCCTGTAGTGAGTGTGTATGGCTACTGAGACCTACGACTATATTTCATATGTATTAATATATATTTATATATATGTATGTGTAGATATACATACCTTCACATATGTACATTACCTTACATTATTATGTACAAGCTAACAGGTAGCAGGGCTGTTTCTGTTCACACTGAACTAGTATGGGAATCCAGTAATTTGGCCATTAAAACCCTACCTGACATGCTTTAGATAGTACATCTCCTATATTGCCTTTATACTGATTCCTACTATTACATGTTATATTTATTTTAGCAGTGTATTCTTGTAAAGCAGGCCTGGCTTAGTGGTAGGTCATACAGACTAATGTTACCAAGGTCCTGGGTTCGAGACTGACAGTGGGAATTTATTTTTCTTAGCAAACTTTCAAACTGAGTACAGGACCTGTCAATCAAAGTGCCATAAAGGCACTTTTAAGCACTAAACCAGGTCTGCTGCTTATGAGAGCTCACGCATGCGCACTGGCGGTGAGCTCCGCTAACACAAGCGCACACCGCTAATTTCTTTGAAAGAAAAGAAAAAGGGGTGACAGGAAAGTGGTGAAAAAGGGGTCACAAAGAGGGTAAGACAGTAGGGAAACAATCGTGGGATTTGCAGGAGGGATGTAGGTAAGGCCCATAGATGCCCATGTCTTTGGCAGCAACAGCTGTGCATTTCCATGTATTTTGGTGAGACATTAGAAACCTTTCACCTCTGAGAGAGGTGTCAGGACAACATTAATAGTTGTTGTAGAGCCAATTGTAATTAACTGTTTCAATGTCAAGCAGACATGTGTGCGACATGGACAGCTATGTATGGGGCGTAATTTTTTTGTGGGTACAGAGTGCCCTTTTTTTTTTCAGGTGAGAGTGGTATGTCAGGTGAAGGAAGTCGGTATAGCTGGGGAGGTAGGTTGGGTAGGTTAACAGACAAGACAGACAAGACGCATACAGGGGTGTATGACACCGTGGGGGTTACACAATTGGCGGGACGGAGGTTGGGATTTCCAAGATGCATGAGCCCACAGATGGCAACAGTGGAACTGATATCCCCACCCATAGGCAGTTGCCACTGTTCCTTCACAGCCCAGGACGGGCTGTGCTGGGGCTGTGTGGCGGGCAACGGCCGGGGCCGTTAGCTGTGCCACACGAGCCTCGAGCTGGCGTAGGGGCCCAAGAACAGTGCCTTGGATCTCCCTTCACACCACAGACCGGACACCGGAGGGTGAGTGGGCGAACCCCTCCGGCCACACTTGCAGAGGGGACGGGCCCCATCCCCTGCAGCGCTTCCACCCGAAGGTGGCACAGGGCCACGGAGGGTCCGCCTGGGCACTAGTGCCAGGTGCAGTCACCAGCTGAGGTGGGAGAGGTGGGTCCGCTGGGACCTGCCTTCCCAAGCGTTCTAGGTTTGTGAGTAGTTATGTTAGTTTGGGTTAGTGGCATTGTATTCCATTCAGATTAGTTGTAACAGCATGCATTGGTATTCCCATCAAACAAACACCCAGATATTAACACCATTGAACAAGGGGCATATCAATATCACATGCATTATTTGAACAGAAATACACAGTCAAACAACATGCAGGGTTGATTAATGGCAACAGGCCATCAGATTTGCAGGTATGAACAGGGCACATGCACGAACAGACATGCATATATTTTTGAAACGGACAAATGTCCATGATTAATGAAATGTTCACATACCATTATTTAGTGGGTGTTGTTATATGGAATTATAGGGTTGGGTGGAGATAGAAAGTGATGACACATTCATATGTTACACATTGATTTACATTTATAATAGGTACACAATTAAGTTGAGGCTGATGTTTCAAAATAAATTTTATTTGACTGTCAAGCTACACCTGTTACAAATACATCACTATCCTACTTATTTTGAATCTGATCAGATACATCATCCTGCTACACTTTGATGACAGGACAGGGGACAACTATGGCTGTTTAGTCTGTCAGATAATCATTCATTCTATCTGCAAATTGTTTACTGTGATCACCATATACAGCATTTGGCTAGACATTCCAGATTCTGACACACTGAAATCAGTTTGTTATATTAAGTTGTACTTCCCACATGCATTTAGTTCTGTAGAAACACACTGGGGCTAATATATTCCGGGGTTATTACTACTTTATTTATTCATACATGACCCTTTCTGTCAGTCTCACACTTCCTGCAAATTCACAGTTCAAGTTGCTACTTCTAGGCTTTGTTCACATGTTAGACTAGTAGTGATTCAAACACTTTCCAACAGCCTCACTTCTGTCATGATTCAGCATTTCAACAGGGGATATATCTCACATGTGACTACCTCAGATTCTGAAGCTGTACTCTTGAGACTACTGCAGGTTACACTATATTTAATTAATGGTGGGACATCTGTATGACAGCACTGTTTAATTCTATCAATTATATTTCCAGTTACACTTGCATACTGATGAACTTGTTGCAGCCATACCTGCAGACTTTCAAATCTTGCTTGCACATTATATTACTTTTAATCAATACACTGCAGTGTTCTGATACATGCTACAGTATAATATTTATTTACAAGTACTGGGTGGGGTTACTAACCTCCACGGTGGCGCATCCGCACCAGCCTACGGGCATGCATCTCGCGATTCGAGGAGCGGACACCTGCAGCTGTAATACAAAAGAAGTAATATTGGACTACACATCTCCATGGTATCAGCTAGTTGAAATCCTTACATACATAAGTAAAATGTAACTTACTCAGTAGTGGGGTGTTGGGCATATCCCGGGCCTCCTGGATCCATTCGGACAACTGGTCTTGCTTGCATCGTTTCAAGTCCGCATGGTGGTGACGGACCTGCTCACCAGTGCGTGGAATGCCAGTAGCACTGGTCAGATCACGAGCCAACTGGTCCCATGCCTCTGCCCTATATGCTCCCCATGAGACCTGGCCCTGCATGAGTTGGGCCTCGTGATGGTGGACAAGGAGCCAGACCATGTATCTGGACTCCTCAACGCCCCAACGCTGTGCTCGGCAACGTCCCTCACCTACTCCACTCATTCTGACTGCAGCTCTGATCTACAATCGTTTCTGCTGTGTATTCCCGCCTATGGGGCTTATATATGCCGATTTTCCCGCACATTTCTCTGATTGGCCGTTTTGGAATTGTATCTATTTCACTGAAAATGCTTTATCATGCTCCATTCTGGATTTTATCCCATATATATGCTATTTCTGCATTTCTAGGTATTGCTGTCATGGCTTAGTGGTTTAGTACCTTGACTCTAGTGCATGGTATCCTGGGTTCGAATCTGGCTACTGCTTTTTGATTTTCCTAACAGAAATGAGTTGAGACCTGTCAATCAAACATGCCAAAAGCACTTTTAAGAACTTAAAACCAGGTCTGCGCTCGTTTGCGGAGCTAACGCGCACTGGCAGTTAGCTTATGGGAGCGCCGCGCAAACGGTGTGCTCTGGGATAAACCTTAATTGGCTAGTGACACACATGTTCAGCTAAGCACAGCTAGTTGCAAACAATTTCACTCTGTTAAACCGATGCCTAGCAACAGGCACGCAGTTTGCAGCTTTTTAAACACTACTCAGCTACGGGCACTCCGTCTCACAGCAGCTTACCTATCAGTACATTTCTGACTATTTTTGTTATTGTGTTACTTCAGAATATATGCTCCATTTCATTCCATTTTATGAAAGGGAATACATTTACATGTGTACAATACTGCCAGGGGGCTTTTTAGTGCTTATTTACAAAAAGGTTGTTGTGGGGGCTCGAACCCTGCCTGCCTATTCTTAGGCTGGCAACTCTACCGCTAAGCTATTACTTCTTGGCTTACTTTGCATATTTAGTTCTTATATCCTTTTCCACTGATTGCTAACTGTGATTGCGCTAGTAGCACACCCGCGCACACGGGCGCACACAGTAGCAAACATTTACGGGGTTTTAAAAAAAAAAGGTTTTAATTTAATTTTATTACATCTCTTCACTTTATACAGTGATGGTCTATCGGGGCATGTGTTGTGTAGTGTGTTTATGCACATTTCCATGGCCTCTCGTGGCTGTTTACTTTCAGCCATTCTAGTCTTCGGGCGTGTCCGCTTGCAGGGCTTAGCCTACAGACACGCCCCCTACTCTCTTACACGGACCGTGTAAGAGTTACTAGTGTGATTCAGCATGCCTTATGCACCTCATGCATATGCATGACATGCTGACATCACACAGTTTCACTGCAGCCTCCGTGTAAGGGTTTTAACTCTTACACCGAGGCTTCCTCAATCTGGCCCATAATGTTTACTTATTCAGACTTTATGATTTTTCTTAGCCAAAAACTTTGGAAGGCTGTGTTTGGATAAATGACATTTTAGATAATCAATATTCAGATAATGGACTCTCTACTGTTTTGTGTGATAATTTAACTAACCTTACTGGTGCATTATGGGTATTCCTGCATTCTAATCAATATACATGTTATTGTGAAAATTACAGGCCTACAAACAGGGGAAGAAGCATTTCATTTCATAAAATAGACAAAATAATCAACATACATCTCTCCCTCTGCTACTCCTCAAGCCTCTGCATCCTCTTGATGCAAATGGCTCCGTTCTTGATGTGATCCTCCTCAACTGAAATCAGAAAAGAGAAAGTATGAATGCTGTAATCATCATTAAATAACAGTAATATACATTTCTTAGAACAATTTCTAGATCATTTATTTTTGAAGAACATTAGATAACTGTCATAAAATTTTTTAGATACAGGTATTAACATCTTTGATCATAGACTGGAGGATATGAGATTCAAAGCTGCTTTTACCATCTACATCCAAACTTTAACCTTGAGAGCTTGTTGCCTAGATAAAGCATTCTAACTGAAAAAATGCATCCTTTCTGTGCAGCGAAAAGACTTCTTTTTATGACATCATCTGGATGGGAGATGGTCTACTACTGAGGATCTTGGAGATTTCAAAGTATGAACATGTTTTGGTCATGTAGCTAAACAGTCTGAATATTTCAGTCATGTTATCACTGTGTTCAGAAACATTAACAGTAATGGAGAGTGTCCATTCCTGAGAGAGTGGGCCAGTGTCATGTAGCATGGAGCTTCTGTGAACAGAACCATACAAGTTGCTGTACATAGTGGACACAGTAAGGTATGTGAGAGAAATATGATATTCCTTGCCAAAGTGTACATCACTAAAAAAATACATGCATCTTCCTTGTTCTGCATTTCAATTGCTAGTCTGCCCATCCCACTCCCTCAAAAGAGGAGGATGATAATGAATTAAATGTTGTATTTCATGATACAACAGACCTTGATAGCACTTTTACACAGTATACAATATTAACAAAGAATTGATCAAACATTTAACAGTCTTTAGCAAGCTTTGCTGAGCTGCGGTGGTGGTGCTGGGGTAGCGTTGTCGCCTCACAGTAAGGCGTTGTCCTGTTTGATTCTCAGCTAAAGCATCTTCTGCATGGAGACATGCGTGAATGGGCATACCGTTGAAGGTTGTGCATCAGGCCTGGCAAGTCAGTACGTAAAATCTACTGCCAATCATTAGCAGACCGGAGGTCCGCTGTGGCGACCTAACTGGGAAAAGCGGAAATATGCAACAACAACAAGCCAGCCTTGCTGAGCCTGCTGTTAAATAGCTGAAGTTAACAGAATGTTATGGATTACAGATATGTCTGTAGGAATTTGATGAATAAATGAGTTCTTCACAACCATGTTCAAAATATATGTTAGCATCAATAAGTGGAATATGCTTCTCTAAATAAATGCTGTGGGGGGATTAAAGCAAGATAACAGTGTCAGATATGTGTTTTCAGTGGATCTGAACACACATCACACCAAAATGTAGCCATGCTGGCCAGTTTCCTTAAAAGCTGAGCTAACAGCCAGCACAAGCTACAGTTAAACAAACAGGTACTGCTCTACAAGCCAGTTGTTAGATAGCCGGTGCTATCAGTGTTATGCATTATGGGCATATTTATAGGAACCTGATGAGTAACTCAGTTATTAGCACATGCACAACAAAACAATGATATCAAGTTTTGGAATATGCTTCTCCAAAGAAAAGCTATGGGTGAATTAAACCTAGATAACAGTTACAAATATATGTGCCCTCAGTTTGGATTGGGAACCCACAGCACGCTAAAATTATACATACTGGCTGGTTGCCTTACAGAATGCGCTAACAGTCATCAGGTGGTTCAGTTTAGAAAACAGGTACTGCAGGTGTTTATTAGAAGTCCTGTGGAGAACAGACAAATATGGAAACTGCAAAAACTTATTGGACATTTTATTGTAAAGAAATAACAGCAGTTAGCACATAACTAAAAACATGTGTAAGCAATCGGACAGGCATTCCATTTTAGCTTAAATTAACATGCATGTCTACTTTCTTAGGAAGAATGAATTAACAGAGTTATGTGTGTATTTTATTCCAACATATAATGGTGTAGTAAGTGATACTATGGTACTATAACATAAAGCTATGAAGTGAGCAGTCATCTGTGGCCTAGGCGCTATAGGCATCAGTGATGCCGATTTTCCGCACATTTCTCTGATTGGCCGCTTTGGAATTGTATCTATTTCACTGAAAATGCTTTATCATGCTCCATTCTGGATTTTATCCCATATATATGCTATTTCTGCATTTCTAGGTATTGCTGTCATGGCTTAGTGGTTTAGTACCTTGACTCTAGTGCATGGTATCCTGGGTTCGAATCTGGCTACTGCTTTTTGATTTTCCTAACAGAAATGAGTTGAGACCTGTCAATCAAACATGCCAAAAGCACTTTTAAGAACTTAAAACCAGGTCTCGCCGCTTTGCTGAGCTAACGCATGCGCACTGGCAGTTAGCTTATGGGAGCGCCGCGCAAACGGTGTGCTCTGGGATAAACCTTAATTGGCTAGTGACACACATGTTCAGCTAAGCACAGCTAGTTGCAAACAATTTCACTCTGTTAAACCGATGCCTAGCAACAGGCACGCAGTTTGCAGCTTTTTAAACACTACTCAGCTACGGGCACTCCGTCTCACAGCAGCTTACCTATCAGTACATTTCTGACTATTTTTGTTATTGTGTTACTTCAGAATATATGCTCCATTTCATTCCATTTTATGAAAGGGAATACATTTACATGTGTACAATACTGCCAGGGGGCTTTTTAGTGCTTATTTACAAAAAGGTTGTTGTGGGGGCTCGAACCCTGCCTGCCTATTCTTAGGCTGGCAACTCTACCGCTAAGCTATTACTTCTTGGCTTACTTTGCATATTTAGTTCTTATATCCTTTTCCACTGATTGCTAACTGTGATTGCGCTAGTAGCACACCCGCGCACACAGTAGCAAACATTTACGGGTTTTAAAAAAAAAGGTTTTAATTTAATTTTATTACATCTCTTCACTTTATACAGTGATGGTCTATCGGGGCATGTGTTGTGTAGTGTGTTTATGCACATTTCATGGCCTCTCGTGGCTGTTTACTTTCAGCCATTCTAGTCTTCCGGGCGTGTCCGCTTGCAGGGCTTAGCCTACAGACACGCTTCTACTCTCTTACACGGACCGTGTAAGAGTTACTAGTGTGATTCAGCATGCCTTATGCACCTCATGCATATGCATGACATGCTGACATCACACAGTTTCACTGCAGCCTCCGTGTAAGAGTTATAACTCTTACACGGAGGCTTCCTGAATCTGGCCCATAATGTTTACTTATTCAGACTTTATGATTTTTCTTAGCCAAAAACTTTGGAAGGCTGTGTTTGGATAAATGACATTTTAGATAATCAATATTCAGATAATGGACTCTCTACTGTTTTGTGTGATAATTTAACTAACCTTACTGGTGCATTATGGGTATTCCTGCATTCTAATCAATATACATGTTATTGTGAAAATTACAGGCCTACAAACAGGGGAAGAAGCATTTCATTTCATAAAATAGACAAAATAATCAACATACATCTCTCCCTCTGCTACTCCTCAAGCCTCTGCATCCTCTTGATGCAAATGGCTCCGTTCTTGATGTGATCCTCCTCAACTGAAATCAGAAAAGAGAAAGTATGAATGCTGTAATCATCATTAAATAACAGTAATATACATTTCTTAGAACAATTTCTAGATCATTTATTTTTGAAGAACATTAGATAACTGTCATAAAATTTTTTAGATACAGGTATTAACATCTTTGATCATAGACTGGAGGATATGAGATTCAAAGCTGCTTTTACCATCTACATCCAAACTTTAACCTTGAGAGCTTGTTGCCTAGATAAAGCATTCTAACTGAAAAAATGCATCCTTTCTGTGCAGCGAAAAGACTTCTTTTTATGACATCATCTGGATGGGAGATGGTCTACTACTGAGGATCTTGGAGATTTCAAAGTATGAACATGTTTTGGTCATGTAGCTAAACAGTCTGAATATTTCAGTCATGTTATCACTGTGTTCAGAAACATTAACAGTAATGGAGAGTGTCCATTCCTGAGAGAGTGGGCCAGTGTCATGTAGCATGGAGCTTCTGTGAACAGAACCATACAAGTTGCTGTACATAGTGGACACAGTAAGGTATGTGAGAGAAATATGATATTCCTTGCCAAAGTGTACATCACTAAAAAAATACATGCATCTTCCTTGTTCTGCATTTCAATTGCTAGTCTGCCCATCCCACTCCCTCAAAAGAGGAGGATGATAATGAATTAAATGTTGTATTTCATGATACAACAGACCTTGATAGCACTTTTACACAGTATACAATATTAACAAAAGAATTGATCAAACATTTAACAGTCTTTAGCAAGCTTTGCTGAGCTGCGGTGGTGGTGCTGGGGTAGCGTTGTCGCCTCACAGTAAGACGTTGTCCTGTTTGATTCTCAGCTAAAGCATCTTCTGCATGGAGACATGCGTGAATGGGCATACCTTCGTTGAAGGTTGTGCATCAGGCCTGGCAAGTCAGTACGTAAAAATCTACTGCCAATCATTAGCAGACCGGAGGTCCGCTGTGGCGACCCCTAACTGGGAAAAGCCGAAATATGCAACAACAACAAGCAAGCTTTGCTGAGCCTGCTGTTAAATAGCTGAAGTTAACAGAATGTTATGGATTACAGATATGTCTGTAGGAATTTGATGAATAAATGAGTTCTTCACAACCATGTTCAAAATATATGTTAGCATCAATAAGTGGAATATGCTTCTCTAAATAAATGCTGTGGGGGGATTAAAGCAAGATAACAGTGTCAGATATGTGTTTTTTCAGTGGATCTGAACACACATCACACCAAAATGTAGCCATGCTGGCCAGTTTCCTTAAAAGCTGAGCTAACAGCCAGCACAAGCTACAGTTAAACAAACAGGTACTGCTCTACAAGCCAGTTGTTAGATAGCCGGTGCTATCAGTGTTATGCATTATGGGCATATTTATAGGAACCTGATGAGTAACTCAGTTATTAGCACATGCACAACAAAAACAATGATATCAAGTTTTGGAATATGCTTCTCCAAAGAAAAGCTATGGGTGAATTAAACCTAGATAACAGTTACAAATATATGTGCCCTCAGTTTGGATTGGGAACCCACAGCACGCTAAAATTATACATACTGGCTGGTTGCCTTACAGGGTACGCTAACAGTCATCAGGTGGTTCAGTTTAGAAAACAGGTACTGCAGGTGTTTATTAGAAGTCCTGTGGAGAACAGACAAATATGGAAACTGCAAAAACTTATTGGACATTTTATTGTAAAGAAATAACAGCAGTTAGCACATAACTAAAAACATGTGTAAGCAATCGGACAGGCATTCCATTTTAGCTTAAATTAACATGCATGTCTACTTTCTTAGGAAGAATGAATTAACAGAGTTATGTGTGTATTTTTATTCCAACATATAATGGTGTAGTAAGTGATACTATGGTACTATAACATAAAGCTATGAAGTGAGCAGTCATCTGTGGCCTAGGCGCTATAGGCATCAGTGATGCACAGTGATAATGGTTATGTGAAATTATGTCATTAGATATTGCAAAACATATGTACATCTACAAAGGTCATAATTATGGATATTATACACATTATTAAATATGTTAACAACATGGGAACCAAACCCACAATTATCATGAGAGCATTTACCAAACCCACTTAATTATACTCTTGAGCTAATTGTCACAGCGGCTACTTAATGGTTATGAAAACATCTGTCTGATGTATATGGGACAGAGAAATATCTGTAAAATCTGTAGGAATGCTTGGGTATGTGTGGAATATTGACACTTACTGTAGGGATCAAAGAGCTGCCAATGCACCTTGGCAACCCTCCATCATAGAGCCTCTGCATCACTCTGATGCAGGTCATCATAGCCATGGCAAACCTGAACTCCAGTACAGTAGACCCTGCCCTACTTTGGTCCTCCCTTGTGAACCTGTTCCATACGTCTATCATGATGAAATTCCTGGGTCTGGATCTCATCCTCTGCTCCATTCTGGCATACACAGTCAACATCTGGGTCATCTCCTTGTTGGTCCAGTAGGGTTCAAAGATCCTCAAGTTGAAGAAGTCTAGAAAATACAAACACAGAGAAATGGCACTGAGGTACCACTCAATTCACAGTTAGCAATGGTCTGATCAGTAAATGTATCAAAATCAATATTTGAAAGTGGCACTGATGTCATGTCTCAGATCATTGGAAGCCATAGGTGGTACTGTTTATTGACAGGTGTTTCCATAGAACACCTGGATGTTATGGCACATAAAGCCAATTTATGCAGAGGTGCATACATTGGATTCCAAAAACTTGAAATTTAATGAACCTCATTAATAATGTGTGGCACAAATGCTACCTAAAGGTGGGTGCACATTAGGTGCACTTTGATTCTGTGATTTGGATTGACATGCACATTAGCAATTGGTAGCATTTCTGTTTTGGTGATTATTAAATCTCTTCAAGTCAGTCATTTTCAAAGGTACCTGTTTAAATCAATTGTTACTCAAAATGTTATATTTAACAGAAGTTGTTATAAGTTACTTGAGTGATGTTGGTTTGAACTTTATGCATACAAGTGTTGCTATTTTAAATAATCGATTTTAGTCCAATATGCAGTTATACAGATCAACTTATATTGCAAACATTAACAGTGTATAATGGTTGATTTATGGATCACCCCCAATTCTTACTGGTTATTCCTTGTACCCTGTGGTGTAACTATGCAAACCTACAGATTTTGGCACTATCTGTATCTAGTATGTAATTTTGATATTACAATAAATTCTTAGCGTATCTTTCTTAACAAAACTGTTCAAAACATGTGCTGTTGCTGTTATGGATATTTCTTCAATGATGCTTCTTAACAAAGGTGTTGGCTCATGGAGGAGGTGTTTGTGTGTGTATCAACAACAGCTGGTGTACAAACTGTAAAAAAATGCCTCTCACTGCTCAGAGAATATTGAGCTCATGTCACTAAAATGCAGATCCTTCTACTTGCCTAGGGAATTCAATAGACTGAGCATAACACCTGTTTACATCCCCCAAGTACTAATATCAACATGGCATTGAACATTCTGCATCTGTCAATAAAATACCTCCAGAATAAGATCCCTGAGTTTGCCCATATAATTGCAGGTGATTTCATATTCATAGGTTAGTACTAGTCAAACTGCCTTTGCAAGCCATTTTAAGCCTAGCCAATTACCTCATCTGAGAATTAAACCCTGCACCTTGAGTTTGTAAGGTAAACACCTTAACCATTACACCAACCCCCATTTTCAAAGCTGATTTGAAATCCGTATTACCCCATTACCATCAACATGTGAGCTTTGCAACAAGAGGAGAATAAGGATAAGGTGTACACAAATGTAAAACTGGCCTACAAAGCAGTACCTTATCCACATCTGGGAAATTCAGACAATCTGGCCATCATGCTACTTCCTACATACGCACTACTGCTGAAAAGGGGCAAATATACAACCAAACAAGTAACAATATGGCCTGAGGGAGCAGTCGTAGCACTACAGGACTCCTTTGAATGTATGAACTTGTTGGTATTTAGAGAGGCAGCTGTAAAGAACCACCAGATTGACCTGGAGGAGTATACAGAATCTGTAATGGCCTTTATTTCAAAGTGCATTGATGATGTAACAGTCATCAAATGTATCAACATGCATGCTAATCAGAAACCTTGGTATCTGGTGAAGTATATGAACTCATATCCCCGGGCCTCTACTGAAAATGGACATATATCCAGTTAGACTAGCCCGGTCAACAAATGTAAAATAAATGTAAAATAAAAATAGAAATAAAACTCCTAATGGCATGGAATGTTTAATTTAAATCAAAGACAAGGAAATCCTAAGAGAGGCCAGAGCAAATCTAAGTAGCGGTATAAAGGAGGCTAAGATGACCTATGGACGTAAAACGCACGGGCATTTCTCTAACCAAAGGGACTTCAGATGGCTCTGGCAAGGCACACAATCCATAACCAACTACAAGCTTTCATCCTCCCCATATGATGACAACACAGAATTTCAGAACAAACTAAACACCTACTTCAGCAGATTTGATATGGACAACACTGTGCTAAATTAGCTCCCTGTCGAACAGGATGAGGAGGTGCTATTTCTAAGAACATCTGATGTTCTGAAGACCCTGCGGTGAGTAAACCCAAGAAAAGCAGCTGGTCCTAATAATATTATGGGAAGGGTTCTAAGAGACTGTGCTACCCAACTGTCCACTGTACGAACAGATATATTCAACATTGCCATTGTACCTAGTTGCTTCAAAAATATGACACTCATTCTCTTACCCAAGAAATCACAATTGACTAGCCTAAATAAATGCCAACTAGTTGGTCTTACATCAACAGTAATGAAGTGTTCTGAGTGGTTGATCAAGAACCACATCTCTTCAAGCCTACTTGAAACACTGGCTACATTATAGTTTGCTTATAGATCTAACCCTGCATGGCTAATGCAATAATCCTTGGCACATCTGGAAAACAAGAATTGCTATGTCAGAATGCTGTTCATAGATTTTAGTTCCACCTTTAACACTGTCAACATCCAGAATCTGATATTTATTTATTTATTTATTTATTTTATATATTGACATTTGTGACTGGGAAAGTCTACTGGGTCAGATAACCCATTTTCAGTGGAGGCCCGGGGAGAAAAGCTCCACATAATATTTACAGTTTCAGCAAGATAGTAAATACTTACAGTTTTAACAAGATAATACAGATGTTACATTTGTTTTAGGAAGCATACACATTTGAAGGTTGCATTTGTTACAGGAAACATATGTTTTTGAGTTAATAGAACTCTTACAGTATAGTATAATATGCCATAGTAAAGTTAGTATGCATAAGGTTACCTATGCACAAGATAAATTTGGCTGTTTTGAGTTGTTTGGAATTTTCCATGTGGGTCTCTTATTTTTGTTTAGTGGGAAGAAAGCAACTCTAGGGATATTGAAGCTGATCCAGCTGGACATCAACACCCCATATGTAACTGGATACTGGATTTTCTCATCAACAGATCCAAAAAAGTATGTGTGGGAAATAACACTTCAATCAGTATTACATTGAGCACGGGTGTTCCTCAGGGCTGCGCCCCGAGTCCTCTGCTGTTCTTCTTGTTGATGCACAACTGCATTGCCAAGTATGAATGCAACAAAATCGTCAAGTTTGTGGATGATACCACTGTTGTAGGTCTTCCCAGAAATAGTGAGGAAACAGCCTACAGGGATGAAGTGGAGCATCTGACAGGCTGATGCGACAGCAACAGTCTGGCCTTAAATGTAAGCAAGACCAAAGAATTAACAGTGGACTTCAGGGGGACTCAGGAGATACAGCAACCACTGGAAATTAATGGGGTGGCAGTGGAAACAGTCAAAACACCAAGTTCCTGGGGATGCACATCTCAGATGACCTACCCTGGTGGACTCATATAAGCCACACAGAAAAGAAGGCACAACAGTGTCTGCATTTCCTATGGAAACTGAGGAAGGCAAACTTCTTTTAGTCCATACTCAAAGCCTTCTACAGGGGAACCATCAGGAGCATCTTCTCATATAACATCATTATTTGGTATGGAAACTGCATGACTGCAAGGCTCTGCTGAGGGTAGTGAGGACAGTGGACAAAATCATTGGTTCCTTGCTCCCACCCATGGACGCATGAGACTCAGTGTGTAGGAAGGTTTAAGAAGATAATCGATGATCCCACTCACCCTACCCATGGTATGTAATTCCACCTTTCCTTTGGCAGGCAGTATCACAGCTTACACTGCAAAACATCCAGACTGAACAGGAGAGTTTTACCTCTATCCATAAGGCTGCTGAACTTGAATACCAGGCATGACAGTGAATAAAAAGATCACTATGCCACTTGCTGTGAAGTATCATCTATAATAATCACTCTGGCAAATTGCTTCAGTAACTGGTACAGTTAGCTTGATTTCTTATGTGATAACTTCCTGAATGTACAATTGTCAGGAGTGAGTCACCACTCCATACATGTGCAATATAAACATCAGAATATATTATACTATAACTGATGAAGTGCAATATTCTAAGCAATCACAATGTGAAGTCATAGGGGGGAATTTAATAAGGTCTACATGGACTTATTTTCTATGTAGGCATAGCGGCACACTGCTTACACAAAAGTAAGCAGATGTGCAAGCCAGTAACAGGGCTGAGTGGCACGCATGAGTGTGCCAACACAGAAGTATCTGTGGAATGCAAATTACCTGATAAGCAGGTGAATTGCATGCAAATGAGGGAGGTAGTGTGATCAAGGAAGCAGATAGGGTGCCCCTCAGACCCCATGTTGGTGTCCATAGTGTACATGGAATTATCACGTGTACAGAATGTAAAAATAACAACAAGGGCTGTAAAAGGGCAGTTAGATGGGCAGACATAGCATAGCAGAGACAGAAATGTACAAAACTATCCATCGTGTGTCCAAACCCATATGGACGTTAATGTAAAATAATTTCATTTTTTAATAATCTGAGTATGTTTGTGCAGCATGCCGTAGTGCACAAACATAATGTTATGAAAAAAAATGGTGTAAAAAAACGAAGTTATTAGTATGCAACAGTAATGTATTATAGGATCCTGAGTGGAGTATGTACAATGGTGGAATGGCTCTGTTGCTAAGGAGACAGTGCCTGGAACCTTGTTGTTTCCAGGTTGTGTGCATGGATCCTAGTGCAAATGAGCTGGGGTTACTGAGTAGCACAAATAGGTATCCGTGTCCGCAGATCCCATCCATGATGGCACAGAACCATGTTGGTGTCCACAAAAAAGGTAGCTGACATCAAAGGGGGGGGTGTCTGAGGACTTGTTAGCTCATTGGAGCGGGTCTATATTAAAAGAATGAACATTTACTTACCCGAATATTTAAACGCCAACATGTCTACATCAAACTGTGAAAACATCGATCATCCTGAAGCACGAAATCCAAAACGTCGAATCATTATGGCTGTCCCTTCTGCAGTATAGCTCCGTAAGGTAAGTGTGTGATAGTTACGGACCTTAGGGTTAGGCTGCGGGTTAAGGTAAGTGCATAGATGGTAATGTATGTTAGATTTAGTGTATGGTTAGAAGTAGGGTTTTATTAAGTGTATGTGTGTGGATTATTTAGTTTGTTTGGGTATAGCTTTTAAAGGTAAGTGTGCGGTAGTTATGGACCTTAGGGTTAGGGTGCGGGTTAAGTTATGTGCATACATGGTGGTTTTATGCAAGATTTAGTGTAGGGTTAGAATTAGGGTTTAGTTTAGGGTTAGAAGTAGGGTTTTGGTTAGTGTATGTATGTGGTTTATTTAGTTTGTTTGTGTAGGTAGTATGTAGTGGGCGGTGGGATGGGACAACTATGACATTTCGAATTTTTGAATTTTGCGGTTTAGGGTGTTCGGTGTATTTGCAGTTCACATATGTGAATATGTGTCAGTGTTTAGGTATTCAGGTAAGTAAACATTTGTGTTTTTAATATAGACCCCACTGGAGCTCAGTGGTGCCTGCTTGCATAACACGGTGCTCTTCTCAGCAGGGGTGTGTGTACAGTGTCAGCAAAGCTTTGTTTACCTTCAGGACATGTGTTTCATCATGTTTGAGCGTGTTTATGCAGTGCACCGCCATGATGAGTGTGAGCTTTCATGGGGGCATGTACACTGAGTGCTGAGCACTGTTTACTTTCATGACACATGTTTGCGAGGTGCGCTGCAGTACTCAGTGAGGAAGACTGTTCAAAAAAAATTGGCGGAGAAAGACAAAGATATCTTAATTACTGATGACCCCTGTTCCACTTAAGCTATGGCCATTAACAGTCCTTAATGATGTACATGGCAGGTGGAAAGAATTATAGGTAGCCAATCACAAAGGTTGAACCTGCAGCAGAGCAAGGTAAAGGCTGCAGAAACCCTACAATCTGATTTCACCCCCATACTCTTATCCAGTGGAGTACAGACTTGGGACCTTAAACTGAATAAATGCTAGAGGCTCCTGCAGGAATTCTACATATGTATGTGCTAGATGCTGTGGTCAATGCTGCTGCTGCTGATCATAGGCCTAGACTGAGAAAGAAAAGAGTGTTCAGGCCCAGGGTAACCTTCCAGGAGTTATATGGGCTGGAGATTGTAGAGCGCTACAGGGTGAATAGATGCAGACTACAAGAGCTCACTGAGCTCTGCCAACCTCAAGTCAGACCCAGAGCCAAGGGAGGGGAGCCCACCCCAGTGGAAACAAAGGTTTGTGTAGCTCTTAGGATACTAGCTATGGGTACATTCCAAAGGCCAACTGGGGACATGACAGCATTTTCACAGGCATCAGCATGCAGGGTACTCCACCAGTTCCTGGATGCCATGTTACCACATGCCAGTGAGCACATTTATTTCCCCCTCACCCCTGAGGTGAGGGACAGCAGTATCCAATACTTCTACCATTTTGCACACTACTCTGAGGTACTGGGTTCCATAGATTGCACTCATGTACACATCAAGGCACCACCTGGTGAATAAGGTAGAATCTATGTCAACCGCAAAGGTACCACTCACTCAACTGCCAGGTCGTATGCAGTGCCCAGGGTATTACCACGAATGTGTGTGCTGACAGCCCTGGCAGTTATCACAACTCCCATATCTGGCCCTCATCACAGCTGTATCAGATGCTTGCTAGGGGGGACATCCCACATGACCATTTACTGGGGGATGTTGGCTAAGCATTGGAACCGTGGATGATGACACCCCTCAGAAATGCACACACACCCACCAAAGACCACCATAATGAGGCACACACACAAACTAGGAACATCATAGACCATGTGTTTGGGCTGCTGAAGTCATATTTCCTGTGCCTCAATATATCTGGTGGAGCCCTGCAGTATTCTCCAGCCACGTGCGCACACGTTAACAGTATGTGCCATGCTACACAATATGATCCTGCAGAAACAGCTGCAGCAGCATCAGTGAAGGGAAGGGATACACAGCCCCCATTAGTGCCTAGGTCACCACAGCCGCACCCATAGGGGACTCCGAGGAGGAAACCCCTGAGGTTGTCCCTGTAGGCAGATGTAGGCATGCCCAGTACACCCTGGCCTTGACAAAGAGACAATGCATAGCCAATGCACTGACAACCTGGGGCCCTAGGGACTGACATCTTACTCTGACTCACATTCATTGTAGTAAAAATTATATCAGCCAGCCCACACAACCTGTACCTAACCATGAATTGGTTGTGTACTACACACATCAGACAGAGTCAGCCACAAACTACCAGTCTGATAACTGCTGCAGTTGCAAGGTAAGTTACACACTTATTCACCACTTGTAAGGTGTACTAGAATATGGTAGCATATGCATGGACCTGCTGTATGTATACAGGGAACTATCATTGGCTACTGGGATACTTGGGAAGATCTAACAGCCAGTTGGGACAACAGGTACTCTGTCCAATAGCATGTGCTCTTTAATATACACTAGACCACATGGCTGAAAAGTCCACTGCAATATTCAAGGGGGATGTCTAACAGTGGGGTATCACAACAGTCGCAGAACTGTGTATGCCAACAGAGCATGGGCTAGTCATCCCTCACCCCAAACACATCAGTGTACCCATACAACTGCTGTAGCAGTATATCTGGAATGATTTATCAGCAGACAACCAAATTCCAGGGCTGTGACAGAGAACCTGTCCACACATTCTATGTCTCATGTAATGCAGGGGTGACAATGTATGTCTGTATGCTGTTGATTGTGTGATGAATGATGCATTCCTGTCTGGCAGCCTATGTGGCTCAGCAGGCTAGGGACATTAACATGGATGATGGTGTTGATGCTTTGAATCTGGCAGTAGCTACATCTTTTCCATTTGAGGTAGTTGTATGGTGGCCTCCCCACAGACTGTCATGCCTCTCACTCTGTTACTGCATGATAGCTGGACAAAGCCAGAGAGAATGGGGGACAAATGACCAAAACTAGAGCCAGACATTCAAATGCTCTGATTCACCTAGAAGGTGGCTAGTATAAAAGCAGGTTGCATCAGTACAGAATATCTGAAGGATATAAAGTCCAACACTCAACTGTTTAACTGTAGTTAGTGCTATTCACTGACTGCCTTATACAACATTTTACTGGAAAACCAAAAATGTATGAGGAACAGTCCAGACGTGGGGTGAAATGCTGGACATTATGAAAAACATGTACAGTTAGAGGTATGCAGAATGTCACCCTGTACGTGGTGTTACATCATGTACCCCAGTCACATATTAATTACCACACACAGCTGGGGAATGCAATGGACAATGTCAAGGAAGTGCTGTACTGTGGAAACAGGTGCAGCTGCTAATGTCTGTAGCACATAAAATCCCAGCCTGGAGTGCAGGAAGCTCTGGCCTGGAGTCACCTTGTAAGTACTTACAGTCCTACTGGGCATGCTCCTAACTTGAGTGCAATTATATTGCCTCTTCCTCACAAAGACATGCTTTGTGGAAATATGTCTGTACATACAGACAGCTACCTCTGCATATCTGTCTGATCCTATCCCCCTCCCACATACGTAGTGTATCTAGCAGTATGTACCCTATATACATATAATATATGTATATATATATATATATATATAAATATATATATATATATATGTATATATATATATATGTATATATATATATATATAGATATATATATATATATATATATATATATATATTATATATAGATATATATAGATATATATAGCTATATATATATATATATATATATATATATATATATATTATAATGCTACATAGACTCTCCACATATAGTTACAGAAGTCATATGCATAACGTACACACACAGCAACATTTATAGGGGCATTCCTGATATACACATTTATATATATATATATATATATATATATATATATATATATATATATATATATATATATATATATATATATATATATATATATATATATATATATATATATATATCTATATCTATAGATATATATATATATATATATATATATATATATATATATATATATATATATATATTGTGGTTATAAAAAGCTTACACACACCTGTTAAAATGCCAGGTTTTTATAGTATAAAAAATGAGACCACAATAAATCATTTCAAAACTTTTCCCACCTTTAATATGACATATAATGTGCACAATTCAATTGAAAAACAAGTAAATCTGTTAGGGGAAAGTATAAAAAATAAAAAAATGTATTATGCTAGTTGTGTAAGTGTGTAGACCCTTAAACTAATACTTTGTTGTGTGTGCACACCCTTAAACTAATACTTTGTTGAATCACCTTTTGATTTAATTACAACATTCAGTCTTCTTGGGTACACACCTGCCATCAATTAAAGAGACTCTGATTAACCCCAAATAAAGTTCAGCTGCCCTAGTAGGATTTTCTTGACATTTACTCAGTTGCCTGCTACAGCAAAAGCCATCATTCACAGAGAGGATACAAATAATCAGAGGCATCTCATTGTTGAAAGGTATCAGTCAGGAGAAGGGGACAAAAATATTTCCACACCATTGGATATACCATGGAACACAGTGAAGACAGTCATCAAAAAGTGGAGAAAATATGCGACAATAGTGATGTTGCAAAGAACTGGATGTCCCTCCAAAATTGATGAAAAGACAAGATGAAAACTGGTCAGGGAGGCTGCCAAGAGAACTAAAGCAACACTGAAGGAGCTACAGGAATTTCTGGCAAATACTGGCTGTGTGCTACATGTGACAACAATCTCCCATATTCTCCATATGTCTGGACTATGGGGTAGGGTTGCAAGACAGAAACCTTTTCTTACACATAAAAACATCCAAGCCTGGCTAAAATTTGCAAAACAATACATCAAGTCTCATAAAAGATGTGGGAAAATGTGTTATGATTTAATGAGACCAAGGTTGAACTTTTTGGCCACAATTCCAAAATGTATGTTTGGCGCAAAAACAACACTTCGCATCACCAAAAGAACACCTTCCCCATGGTGAAGCATGATGGTGGTATTATCATGCTTTGGGATTGCTTTACTTCAGCTGGAACTGGGGCGTTAGTCAAGGTGGACGTAGTTATGAACAGTTCCAAATACCAGTCACTTTTGGCCCAAAACCTTCAGGCATCTGCTAGAAAGTTGAGGCTGAAGAGGAATTTCACCTTTCAACATGATAATGACCCGAAGCATAAATCTAACTCAACAAAAGAATGGCTTCACCAGAAGAAAATAAAAATTTCGGACTGGCCCAGCCAGAGCCCAGACCTAAATCTGATAGAAAATCTATGGGATAACCTGTAGAGGGCTGTGCACAAGAGCTGCTTTCACAATCTGACAGATTTGGAGCGCTTTTGCACGAATAGTGGGCAAATATTGCCATGTCAAGATATGTCATGTGATAGACTCCTACCCAAGAAGACCAAATGCTGTAATTAAAACAAAAGGTGCTTCAACAAAGTTTTAGTTTAAGGGTGTACACACACAACAGAGTATTAGTCTAAGGGTGTGCATACTTATGCAACCAGCATATTATACGTTTTTTTTTATATTTTTCCCCTAACAGATTTGTGTGTTTTTCAATTGAATTGTGCAGGTTATAGGTCACATTAAAGGTGGGAAAAGCTTTGAAATTATTTATTGTGGTTTCATTTTTTAATATCACAAAATCTTGGCATTTTAACAGGGGTGTGCAAACTTTTTATATCCACTGTATATATTTGCAGCATATATATATATATATATATATATATATATATATATATATATATATGTGTGTGTGTGTGTGTGTGTGTGTGTGTGTGTATGTGTGAGGATGTATGGATTTCCCCACATACCTTCAGTGTTCTGAGGGTATCTGCATTCACACATCAAAGCAGTTGCCCAAAGGAACCAAACAAAGGCTGTGACAGTACATAATTCACTAACCCAGAGACCCCTATGCCTGTGGAATGTCACATTGTAGACAGATACAGGTGAGCAGGTGTTGTACTGTACAATGCTTCAACGCATGCATTGGACTGGCCATATTGTTCCTGGCCACATGTTTGCTTGTCTAACTACAACCAGCCACATATGGCCATAATGCTAACTGTGCACACATAGCAGGGATGGTGACAGGTACCACACTCCTAGGGCACTAGATACAGTAACAGTACCAAACAATATCACTCTGCAGGCCACACATGCTGTCTAACACAAAGCTACTTTGTGTACTCCAGAAGTACTGTGCCTGCAATCACATATACAACAGATGTAAACTGTGTCATATGTGATAAGTATTGCAAGCTAGTAAACAACAAAAAACACAAACCAACTAAATAAAAACAACAACGGCAAGGGTCTTCTCCAAAAAGCTTTAAAAAACTAATAAAAGTTAGCACTTTCATACACAATCAATATGTGAACTTCATCAGTCTGATGAAGTTCACATATTGATTGTGTATAAAAGCACTAACTTTTATTTGTTTTAGAAAGCTTTTTGGAGAAGATCCTTGACTTTGTTGTTTTTATTAAGTACTGCAAGCTGTAGTGTGCAATAGTAGATAGGAAGGAGTTCTAATCTCTTATCAGCCAACTCTGTGTAGGTAAATAAATCCCCATGCATCACTATGGACAAGCCCATATGGGCTATCTTTGTGCAAGGAAATGCATTTTATGCCCTGTGACTAGCTGCTGGCCTCTACATTGCTCTCTCTTACAAGGCCTGCTGATGTCATTCACCTTAAAAGCACTTGATGACAGTCTAACAGCAGATAAACTCCTTGGCACAAGTGATAATTACTGTGAACTGTAGTGCTTAATACTAGATAGGTAGAGGTTCTACCAGCCAACTCTGTGTGTGTATGTGTGCAAATATATCCCCCTGCATCACTACAGACAAGCCCAGATGGACTATTTCTGTGCAATGGTTATGCATTTTATGCCCTGTGACTAGCTGCTGGCCTCTACATTGCCCTCTTCCACAAGGACTGCTGATGTTATCCACCTTAAAAGTGCTGGCTGACAATCAACTATAAAATAGATTCCATGGTGCATGCAATAAATACTGTGAACTATATTGTGTAATAGTAAATAGGTAGGGGTTCAATACTCACAGGAACCCACCCTGTGCAGTGCTACAGATATGCCCTTAAGGGCTATCCCTGTGCAATGGTTATGCACTTTTTGGCCCTGTGACTAGCTGCTGGCTCTGAATTGCCCTCCTATACATAATCATAACTGATGTCTGCCACCTGTCTGAATCAGATACAGGATATCTGTAGACATGTCAACACCATCACCACACCTCCTAGATTTGTACATTCAGATAACCCAGGTGACATGTAGCAACAGTAGCAGACCTTACCACAAAGTATGAATGCATGAATAAGTGGACTGCCCCTAATGTCCCTGATAGACTGTTCTACACATATGCATCTAGGAAGCCATGCATGTATACTGTCATACCTTGCTGATGTCACAAGTCTGCTGTGCTGCCATGCCATCCTCTGATGCTGTATTGTCAACATGTGTACATAGTGTATCCCCTCAGACTCCTGGAACAGAAACTATATACAAGTCCATGACACAGCTGTCATTCTGTAACACTATCACCAGCCGAACATCATGCAATAAAGGATATACAAGCTGTGATGTGTAGTCATGACACATGCCAGCATACAGTACATGTTGTGGCCCACAGCAGGTGGCATTGCAAAAGAATACTGCACAACACAACTACATGTCAAGTAATATAGACACCCTGTGCAGCAGACACATAGCAGCATTTCCCTGTTCCAATGGCTTGGATGGCAGGGATGTGGCACAGGTATCATCACATGCACAGGGTGTGGTGTGGGTGGGCTGAAGACCTAGGCTGTGCCAAACAGTTGACAGCATGTGTGAATCAGGAGGGCTGCAGGTTAGATGGACCATGGAGAGGTGCTGTGTTGTGTATCTGTAGGTGACCTGCATGTCACAGAGGTGTTTGAGTGTCTGCATGCACACAGACAAGCCCAGTGGTAGCCCTATACATATATATGTTGGACAGCTGTGGAACATACATGGTATAGTGGGTAGTTCACTGTCTCCGACCATGGGTACAGGAACTGGCCCTGCTGTGAGTAGCACTGGCATCACCATGGCCAATGTTAGATGTGGTGCTAGTACCTGATGGTGACTGCTGTCTGCTGAGTCTGTGTCTCCCATAGGACCACCTAGGACTAAGTGCCCATGGCCTGCCATGTCATGGTGTGGACAGCAAATTTCCCTCTGTAGTGCTGGAGGTACTGCCACTACTGGAGCATGACTGTGCATGGCCATGTGGACTCTCAGCATGTGGTGTTGCTGACCTACATCTGCATGTCCGAAGCCCAACTCCAACCAGATGTTCCAGAACAGACAATGTGCAATCCAGGACAGACACTGCCTTATCCCATATTCTGTCCACTACATCAGTGAACTGATCCAGGGTGTCTCCAATGCAGTGGTGGCAATCACGGCTGTCAGACTGTGCTGCATCCATAACCCTAAGCATACGTCTGTCTGGGTCAGATATGCTAATTGTATCCAAAACAGCTGCAATGCACTATCATTAGCCAATGACATGCCACCACAGTGTAATATACAGTATAAGACCTTCATGTAGACCTGGTCACCTTTCTTAGCTGTTCAGATTAACAGTACTGAGGCATGGAGACTATAGCATCGCAGAGGGTAGGTATCATAATTGTCAACTGTACAGATTTATGCAGTATGTCCACAGTTTTACCTAATATGTCTGGTCAGTGTCCCATGACATTGTGGTCATCTGTCTATTCACTGACAAATCATTGTGGGTTGATGTTAGTAATGAAAGACACACATTTGAGTGTCAGACATCATACCATCCAAATATGCATGCCAGTGCAATAGGTGTTATTCCATCACCTGACTATTTTTGCAAAAGCACACCATAAAACATGTTCCTAACTCTGAGCCTTTGCCCCCACATTAAGTAAGGCTAAGATTCCTTATTCTGGGGGCTGGGTGTTACGATAGGTCTGTAGTAGCTACCTTTATGTACAGCTGTGTATGCTACAGGCTGCAGGCTAGAACACATAGGAGGGAGTGTGAACACTTTGGAAGACAGCAAGCTGTATGTGTATATGTGGTAGCTGTGTCAGCCCTGTTGTTACTGCAGAGCTAGGGTAAGTGTACCCTTTATGGTCTAATCGAGGCATGTGATTAAGTAATGTCTGTTTTGCAACAGTGCCAATACCAGAATAGCAGGCAACATATATTTAGGCTATACAGATATGTGCAGTGTGTCCCTACCTGCAGGCCTTTGACTTGCAAAACTGGGTAGCAGTTCATTAATTAGCAGTAACCTGTGTGGATTATGAATGCATGACTCCATCATTACTTGCTCTTGTCAGAATGATGTAACTGAACTGCACCACAAAACTGGATTTGAATCCAGGACTGTGTGTGGAAAGATGTACTGAAAGCAAGGGATTTAACACACTGAGCTACCAAGTCACTGAAAATGCATTTGTATTTGTAAGATATATGTGCACATATACAGGCTCTGTGAAACATTTCTACATCCATGAGTATGTACATGGCTTTATATGGTTGTATGTCTGCACCACGGTCCCAGTTGTACATATACTTTACCATTGCTCTCTTACTAGGTGTCTTTCTACAAGTTGCTGAGAAAAGGGCACATATACCTGCTATCACAGGCCTCATGTACATCCATTATTATGTCTTTGGATGCCCACTGGTGTATTATTGCACAGAGTTAAATGTACACTATTATTTTTCTCATTAGTTTTTTATTTCATTTACATGCCTAATGACTTTAGGTAGCCATCAGTATGTTTTGTTGGAAACACCTGTTGAATTTACAACATATGAAGCATGGTGGGTTAATGTAATATGCTATAGTTGAGAGTGGCCTGAGTTCAAGAATTGGCATAGGTGTTTATTTTCTACATGTGACTAACACTGTAATAAACACATATAATCATTAAAGCTCATTAAAGCACTTTAAAGCTCATTTAAGCTGAGCTAAGCAAAGAAAAGAAAAAGGGGTGATAGAAAAGTGGTGAAATGGGGACAAATGGGGGGAAAAACATAGTGTACATCACGTAGGGATGTGCAGGAAGAATGCAGGAAAGAACCATAGCTATCCATTTCTTGTACAGCAATAGTTGTGCATTTTGACAGATTTTGCAGATGAATTTGGACTCTCAAACCCCCAGAGAGAGGGGTGAGGACAACATAAATGTGTTGTCAAGCCAGTTGGACCAAATTAGTTGTGTCCAGTAGAGATGTGTGCAAAATGAAGAGCTATGTATGGGGCGATATTTTTTTTTTGTGGGAGAACTGCCTTTTTTTTTTCTTATAAGGAGATAGTGGAATGTTGGGGAAGAGACACAGGTACGTGTGGGGAGGTATGGGGCAATATTTATTTGGTGGGGAAAAGTGCCCGATTTTTTTTATAAGGAGATAGTGGAATGTTGGGGAAGGGACATAGGTACGTGTGTGAAAGTAAGTTGGGTAGGAGAGAATGTGCTTACAGACAGAAAAGACAGACAAGACAGCAGACAGGGCCAGGGTGTGACACATGAGGGGGGCAAACACCTTGGAAAGGGTGGGTGTTTTGGACTCTGAGATGCACATGCCTCTAGATGGCAGCAGCATGACATGTCCCCACCCATTGAACAGTCAACACTACTCTTTCATTGCCCCAAAGGTGGTTGTGCTGGAGGCTGGGCACCAAGGCCAGCCTGCCCCCCCAGATTAGTCAGTGTGCCCTTAATCTAGTAAAGGTGATGTTCATAGGTCAGATGAACAATCCTGCTCATGGCAGCTGCTCTTGGGTGACTGCTACCCCTGCGCCACCACTCCCAGGGGGAGGCCGTGCCCTGTCCCCTGCATTGTTTCCACCCAATGCTGCAGGTGCTGCAGGGGCAGCAGAGGGGGCACCACCAGCCTGGGTCCCAGACATTCTAGGACCCGGTGCCACAGCCAGTTGAGGCAAGGCAGAAGGATCACGGGAATTGGCCTACCCTGATGTGCTGTGGTGATGGAGGTATAGCAATAAGTATAGGTTAGTTATGAACAAAACATTGTTAGTAATAACAGCATGCCAGAACAGTGGAAATAACTCAATTACATATCAATGCATATTATGTGAAACACAACAATAAATAACAAAACAGTCAGTATGTTAATAGCATGCAGTGACAGTTACAGCATAAGGCCAACAAAATAGATAATTCAACAAGATATGTTAATAGGCAACCATTATAATACATAACAATAATACAACACATGCCCCAAAATACAGTTTATTTAACAACATATGTTAATAATAACCCATATCCAATGGATAACAATAATAAATAAATGAAGATAAGAGGTGGGGAGAGAGAGGAAAACAGTTCATTAGTACCATTATAGGCTATTTATTTGACAGCAGTACTACTATCTACTCTATGGGTCTGTCCTTTCTTTATGTGTACAACTACCCTATAGCTGCTGTAGCATGTACATACCTTTTAAGCTGTTTACATGGGACAGTACGGACCAAGCAAGCAATAACTGTGGGTGCACAACTACATAGAACATTTGCATATCAGGGGGACCTATATAATTACCAAGGTGTACTGTTGTAGTCATGCTTTGCTATTTAGGCAATCATGTTGATGGTAATCCTGTGACAGTCAGATTATGCAATCACATTATGTGACAGCGTGACATGTATGTGTACAGTATAGAAACTAAACAACTATTATGCCTTGTTTGGCAGGCATGGGGCTAGAACCCAACAGCAGTGACTGCAGAGGACATCTGCATGGAATGTATGAATTGGCTGCAGCAGCAACTCTTAACAGATACTCCAGGCATACAGCCATAACAGGAATACACATTTTATTTATTTAATTTAATTTTTTTATTATTATTATATTTATTTCCTTTATTTTATGCTGTATTTCACATTATTGCTAATGATTTTAACAGTCTGAGACATCCAAACACACAATTACTTACTTATAATATGGGCCACCTCACCCATTTACCTGTAGTTCCTGTAGAGAGAGAATCTGTAAACATTACGTGACTGATATTGTAATATTTAGTACTACACAGTACTGGATTTGAGCCTTGGTCTGTGTGTGGCAAAATGTGCTACATACAGAGCATTTAACAAACTGAGCTAATGAGCCTCCACTGATTACTCACTCACTGATATTTGCCTAGAGCTCACCTGTATCCAAAATATGACCTGGTAGTAGTACTACAACTTTATACTAGACTGCATTGACAGTAGAACACACATGCATGAAATACAAGCATGACAGAGATAGTAGTTAATCTATACATTAGTATATAGAATGCAGGTGTACACATTATATTGTTTATGGGTTAAAATATCTGTGAAGTCAACAAACAGTATCAGATCATGGAGTGGGCTACCTCACCAATATACCTTGCTTACCTGCTGTTAGTAGATGACAGAGCATAATGTGAACAATACTGGCCTGGAAACAGCCTTGAATGGTACTTTATGTGCTAGCCTTTATATCTGCATTCTACAGCTATTACAATGTTGTACTTGACTACAGCACCTTACCTCACAGCCTGAATGCATACAGCTGTACTGTGATGGTTAAAACAAGACAATCCTGATGTGCACAAATTACCTTGGTGTTATTGGTATAGCTTCATGTGTTATTGCAGAACAGTTGGCATTGTTCATTTCTTGCTAAACAGCTCTAATTCCACTCTCTTGCACTACAGACTTTATTGTATATACTTTAATGCAGCTTCTGGTATTGTTTCATGTTTTTATTGTACTACTGTTAGCATTATTCATTTATTGCATTACAGCTCTAAGTCCACATTTATTGCAATACAAACTTTATTGTATATACTTTATTGCAGTTAGTGCTTTACTCCTTTTTGCTTATTTCACTACAGTTAGCATAATACATCTGTACTCACCACACTCATGGCGCAACCTGGCCAAGTGCCCAGCATGCTCCTTGATGTTCTGAGTTCTCTTCTCTGCAGCTGTTGGCAGAGAAGCACACCATTATGCATACCAGTTTAGCAAACATTCAGAATAGATATTGGTGAAACAGAGGTAAAATTACTTACTTTCAGGAACATTCCCTGGCTGACCTTCTTGGACCCAGGTGTCCAAGAAATCCCCCTTTCATCTCTTCAGGTTGTCATGGTGGCAATGACACTGCTCCCCTGTGCAAGGGATACAAGTAGCTCTGATGAGTTACCTTGCCAGCCAACCCAGGCCTCCACCTTACACTCTGAGCCTGGAAACCTCCCTGCAGCAGCCGGTCATCATAATTTTTTGCGAGGAGTCCAACCATGACCCTGGACTACAGAATGCCCCAAAGCTGTGCCCGAAAATGTGAACCTTCACCAATGCCTGCTCTGGTATCCTTCAGAGACAGAACTCTAACTGGATTATGTTGTATTCCTGTCTATAGAGCTTAATATAGGCTGTTTTCTCACCCTTACACACCACTGGGCAACATTTAAAAAAGCACTGTGTCGCTTAGAGTGTAGCTGAGCTGAACAGTGTGAAGACCTGCAGAACTGTATGCTTAGCAGTGTACAAACCAGCCAAGCAGAGCCAAGCAGTACATAAACATTTTCAGCTGTTGTCATGTTTATGTGGTGCTTACCAGGTCTTAGCATAACTTAGCAGTGTGCTGATGATTATAATTTAAAATAATTGGCATAATTTGTATTTCGAAAATTAATGCTTATTTTCCCTTCCATGTATTCAAACCCTGGACCTACTGCACATGAGTCCACAACTCTACCCATTTAGCTACTTTGGTACATGGAATTTTTCTATACCTTTATATATACCATTGAGCTACATATAAGCACTTCTGAGCATCGCACCATGCTGCTAAGAACCCACTCAGCTATGCTTAAACATGACATTTAAGTAAATAATTAAATGCACCCGGTTTCTAATTTTAGATGTCTTGCAAGTGTCTCTTAGCATTGCTGCGCTCTGTGCCATGCAAAATAACATTGGAATAATACAATTGGTCAGTACTGGGAATGTCTTACTCATCTGTAGACACAGCTAGCACTACGCTCCCTACACTGATTCAATAACCATGTTCCTTGGCTCTCCCTTGGCAATGCACCATCATTACTATGCATAGCATGCTGCCACTGGGGAACCGTGTACATAGACATGGTAACATTCCATCCAGGATCTACACTGTGTCTACACAGAGTTTATTAAATCTTGGGAATCGTCTTTGCAATACCTACTAGTATAATATTGTCTAATGTCTTCCTGTCCAATTGTGGTAAATTATTGTAATGCTAATATTTTAATTATTACTGTATGTGCATTAATTTTACTGTCATTCACACTATGTGTTCATTGTTATGTCTTGTACAGGGACCAAAGCAATGCAATTTTGTTCAACTTGGACTGCTGTGTATATCTGATCAACAATAAAATTGACTTTTACTACTGACTCAGTATACTAAGAATCCATACTGTGTGTGGCCTGCCTACAGATTCTGAGATTTTCCAACCTTTCTGTAAGTTGTTACATTGTTACATGTTATAGTATCTTAATGTAAGATGCATGCAAACTCCTGTGCCATGATGCTGTTGCCTTTGGACCTCCATTCAACATAGTATGAGGCATTCTAATCCCACTCATGAACACTAAATATATTACAAGTTATGTTGATTTTACAAATGCTATGCATGAAGGCATTGTTCTTACTGTTTATATGTCACATTAGTATTTATCACAGACAGTTTTATACAAACCATCGCATTGCAGAGGAAGGCATACTGTTTATGTTGATACATAGTGTACACATAATCAATTGCATAAATGGACTCACACAGGACTGTTATCATGTGTGTATCACTGTCTTTCAGATGGCCAACCATCCTAGGGATGGCAATTTCTTGCCCCAGGAAAATTACATAAATGATGCACCCCAGCAACATGGATGGAGACTTCCAGGCTCTCAGGCAGTATGGTTTTGGGACATAAACTCTAGACTGACCTCATCAACATGATCAATGTAGTTGGAGGTTATAGCTGATCCCATGATGCCTATAGATGATGCTGCTCATACATGATCCTTTGGACAGTCAAGAATGGAGACATGCACTTATTTAACCTGTCTTTAAGAGAAAAGAGAGTAGCACAAACCCAGAGTCATATAGACCCTTAAGTCTACTTTCATGTTGAGAAGAAATAATGGAGAAGGTAATATTGGATAAGGTATTGTCAAAACTGGAAAGGCTAGGACGTGAAACCATATATCAGCATGCATATGTTGAAAATAGATCTATTACCACCTGCAACATGATATTCTATAGCAATATAATAACAGCTATGAATGAAAAGGGACCTGAAATTTAACTGTGACTTAATCAGAACATGCTGGAGAGACAGATATGTGTCCAAGAGACTGCCCCTTCTATGGAACAGGCTTCTCATCCATCTGAAGCTGTGTTCATCTGTTACCCATTTTAAGGGCAACCTATATAAGTGGATGGGGAATAGGAAATTTACACTGGGCCTGGCACCCATGTTCCTTATGCACAGAGTTAACTTATAAATGTCTGTCCCTCCATGTCCTATTTGGATACAGGACGTCATTTTTTTACAGAAGACTTGGCTAGGCTTATAAAATGAATCTGTGAATGTATGAAAAATTGTACTGTGATGTAATTGATATAGATTTAACTTCAGAATTTGACATGGTCATACACAAAACACTAATCGATAAATTAGAACAGCTAAGCATTGCTTTACTCTTGATAAGATGGATAGATGCATGGCTTAGAAATAACACATGGCAAGTATCATACAGCAATTGGATATGTGAAATCCTTGGTTACAGTCAGGGTGTCTCACAGGGCTTTGTCCTAGGTCCTTACTTGTTTAGATTGTATCTTTCAAACCTATCTTTTTCATCTGAAGTATTCTACAGTCTGTATGCAAATAACTTGAAAGTGGGTAGACTGATTACATGTGTTACAGATAGGGCATGTCTGCAAGAGAACTTGACTAAATTGACCATTTGGGCACAAGAGAATAACAATGTTGGTAAACACAGCAAAAACTAAACATATGAGATTTAGGAGTCATAAATTGAAAGGTGAACATTTAATACAGCACACAGAGATTGAAACTGTAGATTAATTTATGGACCTGGGTATATGGGTAGATCCAGCTCTGAGTTTTTCTAATCATATCAACCAACTATTTAATGATAGTTATAGAACTATAGTGTGTATACAAGGATTTATAAGTTCTAGTAAATCAGAAATGATGAAGTCATTGTTTGTTAACTACATTATACACAAAGTTGAGTATGGAATAACAATATGGAAACCTTATAAGAAAACAAGCATGAGTAAATTGGAAAGAGTACAGTGGAAATATACCAAGGGCATCCATGGATATGAACATTTAAGTTGTTATGAAAGACTAAACTATATGAGCTTGTACAGTGTCTATTTCTGATATTTAAGAGGAGATCTTATTCAGGTATACAGGGCATTTAGAGGCAACTAACTCTAGGAGTGTTTGGGGTTATCAAAAAGTAGTAGAGAATCACCAGACAACCTATGTAGGAGATTCTATAGGAATGAGAAGTGCACTAATTGGTTCTATAAGAGAGGAGTTGATGCATGGAATAGACTACCAAATTACATTAAAAGAAGCACTTGTTTAGATATTTTTAAGAACAGCTTGGACACTTACTAAGGGAACAACTGTTTTGGTATATTGGCTGGCTACAAGGGCATAAATGCCCATGCTTGAAATGATTATATGTATGTATGTAATACAAGAGATTGAAGGATGCCATTGGTGGTAGACTGCCATTGATCCCTCGAATGAGATCACAATATTTCTGGCCTCACTTCTTGCAACAAGAGGGGAGCAATGTATCCCCATTGGTGGTATTGAAGCTGAATTTCTAGGCTAAACATTTGTCTTTCTTTCAATTACATAGCTGGGTATAGAGGCAATCACTGCATATTGCTTTAACACATATTTTTGTATTGTTGTTTTTGATTTACAGAGCAGAGTTGAGCTGTGCATACAAACATCCATGCAGAGTGAGGATGAAAAACACAAGTCTAATGACATGTATTGATACAAGTGAAGTACAGACAGAGCAGTCCAAACAACATTTGTATTACTGTTTGCATTGATATTCACAGGTCCATCTACTTCAGGACTAAACCAGGGATCGGCAGGTGAGTGTGTCCCTGTCTACTTCAGGACTAAACCAGGGATCAGCAGGTGAGTTTCTCCATGTCTACTTCAGGACTAAACCAAGAATCAGCAGGTAGGTGTCTCCATACTGTTACTGTGACAAATACTTTGTAAATGCCTAAACTGCATTTCATAGTACTGCTGTTTACTGTCATACTGTTATTTACCTAACATTGTACACTAAAAATACACCTAGTGGATGCCCAAGACATGTAGGTTCAAGTGCAGACAGACCAAGTATATTAAAGCAAAATAGCCATAGCTTGCATCAGTGTGTAGTACACATGTGATACATGACATTTACGTCAGGATTTGTCAACACAGTCCCCATCTGGTGTACAGTTGCAGTGTCTATCAGATGAGTATCTGCAACCAATGTTGCTGTGTTGTATGTGAGATGTTGTCAATATTGTTTTTGCTAAATGCATGACTGTGTTGCCTTTTTCTTTACTTTCCCACTGCAGGATCTACAAGTATAACCCTCATCCTTTTTACAGCAGGAGTCTGTTGGTGGTATGCAATTGCCTATGTTTCATATGTGTCACTGCTGTTAATCCTGTTATTGTCCTCCATTAATACTGTGTCCTTCTTTCCATTCCTAGGCCAGTCTGCATCAACCTCATGAAGTGCACATATGAGTGGTATCTTTACGTCACACCTTCTGCGTGTTTTAATGGTGTTCATCTGGTAATATTGGCAATGATGTGATCAGTAATACAGTTTGTTCTCTGAAATAGTTGAAGTTCATGCCTCTTCAACAGCACCATCTTCAAATAATATATTGTCAGGTGTGTGTGGTTTTTTTTTTGTATTCCTCCCATAAGTTATGTATGTTGGCCTTGTATCCAAATGATATACTCCATGCATGTGGATTCTATGAAGCAAACATAAAGTAGACCTCATGTAAAGTCATTATTATTTGTAACATTGCAGTGATATATATATATATATATATATATATATATATATATATATATATATATATACGGCATATGTCTTTTATGATCTCCATCATGTGATGTAGGCAAATTGTCCTGATCTGTGTCTTTGTATCTTGTAGCACATTAATTATATGTATCATCCAGTTGCTCATCCAAAAAGCATGGTGTGGTTCAATATGTGTCTAAGCATGGTATTATGACCCCTGGCACATAGGACTTTGAAGTGTTTGGTGAGTCTGTCCATGAGGTTGACAGTGATGTTGCTTCAGTTGTAGCCTCAGATGTAGGGGTCAACTTGTCTAGCCATTCAGAGGATGCTGGTACAGGTATGTTGAACAGGGTCAGACTGTTGACCACATACCCCAGTTGACACTGCTGTTGATGGCAGTTCTGCAAAACAACCAGAAACAAGATGTCACAGTATATGTGGGTAAGCAGATGTTGTGCATGGCCAAGTATCAGAGGGTGTTCACCTCCTACTGAAGGCAAATGAACAGTCACAGTAATGACATCAGTCAGACGTCTGTGTATTTGCCCATGCCTCATATCATTTGGCTCATCAACTGTGTGTTGTTCATGCAGGACAAAAGCACAGACATTGTGAGATTATGGCTGCATTAGCCCCTCAGAATATGATTCTACTAGTGGTCAGTAGAAACCCTGGTCTCTACGGTACTGCAGCAGTGTCTTACTACCAGCAGGATTCTGCGTTCCCTGACTGTGCAAATCAGATTGCAACATGGAAGAGGCAGGCCACCTATCAACAGAAGCACCATTAGCCATTGAGAATCACTGTCTGTGGTCCAACCTACAAAGAATTCAACTGCTGGCCCATCTGTTGTGGTCTTGTTAGTCACAAGGCGTTCAACTAGCAGTCATGCTTTTTCATCTCAGTATGGTGTTGTAATCAAATTCATATCCTCTGTGGAACAACCAGGGAAACTTTTTTCTATATATGATTGGACAGAGTAGACCATGATGTGAGACATCAGTGATGTCACCTTAGACTGCATTACGGTGTGTTCAACAGTGTAGTACATATAGCTGGCTCATATCATTGAATTACTGCTTTACTGTGATATGTGTCTTCTGATATTAAAATTTCTGCATTATGTGCTGTGTGGCTTCTCTTTTTTTCCTGTTATTATATTGTAGAGATAGGAATGTGTGGCATTGATGTGTGCCCCTTACTGTGCCAGCTGTGCCCTGACTTGATGGTCGCTGTTGTGACACATTTGCATATGTTCATGTTGTAATGTTATGATTATGGTGTTATGTCTGATGCTCAGTGTGTACATTTAGTGGGTACTTGCCATTAGATATAATCTGTGCTGCTGTGGTGGGGCAACACTTGAACATCAATGTTCAATCTGTGTACCCATGTACATGCAGCTTGTAATTACTCAGACATGTGGTTCAGATGCTGCCGTGTTGTCTGGGCCTACACTTGTGGTCAAATCCTACATTGCCTATCCTGTGTCTTCTGTTCCCTATGTCCTCCTGCTCCTCCTTCTTATACCTGTGGGTTGTCCTCTTTAGACATATGGGGATTTTGGGGTAGTTCATCCACTCTTGCAGCTGGAAGACCACCACATGCACTAGTTAGTATGTCACTCAGCATGGTTTACACCATTATCATATGTGCTGCCTTTTCAGGTGTGTATTGCATTGCACTCCCATATGTGTCCAGATATGCAAACCTAGTTTTCAATACACCAACTGCATGCTCTATAGTGTTTCTGGTTGTTGTGTGTGCTCTATTGTAGGTCTGTGCAGGGATGAATGGTTCACAATATAGTGTCATTAGCCACAGTTCAAGTGAGTAACCACAGTCACTTGTGGGGAGCAGAAACACATAGTCAGGATGGACATTGTTGGGAAGGTTATCCTTATCTTCCTTCATAGCTGTGCTCCTGTACTTACCTAGAATTAGTCCCTCAGGTGATTCGCCTTGATGGAATGCTGTCTTCAGTCTGCTTTCCCTCCATATGGCAGCATCAAAGACACTTCCAGAGTGTGTTGCCATGAGGTTAGTTATGCTGCCGTCTGCTGCACAGACAACTTGGCAGTTGATGGATGGCCAGCCCTTTCTTTGTATGTGTCAGTCTAGTTCAGAATGTACTGGAGTCTTAATAGGCATGTATGTGCAATCTATTGCACTGAATACATGGAGGAAGTTTGCAGTGCTGTAAGACTGGTGCAATACAGTTCTCTGCTCCATGGGGTGAATGGGAAGTGTATGTAGCTATTCACTTTGCTGCACATTGCTTACAGGAATTTTGCAAGGATATGACTGGAAGACCTCTGTGATACTCTGGAATGTCCCAGATGCAAGTACACCTAGCCTGAGACAGTTTGGTTTCATGGGGGATGGGATTTCCTCACAGGGTCTGCACAGACATGTGTGGGGCATTTGTTGCAGTGACCTGCACCAGTTGTCTGTCTAGCCAGTAACTGTTGATTTGTTGTCTGACAACTGGTTTAGTTGCAGCCTTCCTCTAACTGGCTGCCTTCTAGGGTGCAGAGCCATAGTCTTATTTATGGCTTGTATCATTGAAACCTGTTGCAATTCATTAACAGCAGGTTGCATTTTTATATATTTTTTTTATGTTTTGTTACTGTTTTTACTAGCATCCATATTATTCTCTTGAATTCCTTCCATAAAGCAAATGCCATGGATTTTAGACATGGAGTTGGAGTGGCAGTTTGTCACATTTAAGTTAGGTTGTGTGCACAAAATTTGTTTTAAACTCAGACTGGCGTACACGGAATCCCTAATTACCCTACACTGAATATCTACATACTCAGGCTGCCTTCAGCGTGTCTTCTGAAATCGTATCCACAGCAAGTGCTTTGAAGTCTTCTTTTGGCATGCTGTGCTGTCTGCAAATAGCTTCCACAAACTGTACAGAATCTGGCCCACTGTCTCACTCACTGCAAAACCATTAGCTAAGATGTAAATTTAAATGATGATGTTCTAATATAGTTTTACTCGAACATTAAAAAACACAACCTGTGCATACCTCTTAACTATACCGAATTCCTTGGGATTTACCAGTTTTGAGGGCAAAATAATGGGGTGCAACGAATTCCCAAGTGACCCCTTTAATTACCGATATATAAATATATATATATATATATATATATATATATATACATATATATATATATATATATATATATATGTATAGCTTTAAATATATGGTTGACATTGCCATGCAATGGCAGCCTTCAGAGTTGTGCGTGATGACATCAGCTTCGAGTGACAGACTGCCTGCTGGACTCGGTCAGATATTTGAACTGTTTTGGAGGGGAAATAGGGAATAGAGCAGCATGGCATCAAGTGGAGCAGAATTGTGCTGTTGTGCACAATTTAAGTTCTGCAGAGTCTGTCCAGCACCCACGCACTTGTGTCTTCTGTGTGTGGCGGTGCATAGCTAGGGGGGGGCAGCTCATATCCTGTTCTTCTGTCCGTTCACCTACACAAAGGGATTGCTGTATTCAATTCTTAGTAAGTTCTTATTTTCTAAGTATGTCCTTTATCGAACATGGGATTGCTGCTTTGTCATTGTTTGCAAGTATTGCTTCTGGGAGATTGCTGCTTCAGAACAGTAAGATGTGTACAAGGGACTGTTTAAGTCCATAAATACAAATTTGAACATAGAATTGCTGGTAAGGGTAGCTTTTGGAGATTGCTGCTTAAGTCTGTACAATTGCTTTGTGTGTGTTGCTTGTAAGGGTTGTTGCTTAAGTCCATAGAATATAACTGATGCTTAAGTTAAGTCAGTATTGCTTATTGTTGTTGCTTGTGTGTGTGTATATATGTGTGCTTAAGTTAAGTTCATATTGCTTATGTGTGTGTTGCTTGTAGGGGTTGCTGCGTAAGTCCACAGAATTGGACTGCTGCTTAAGTTAAGTCCATATTGCTTTTGCTTGTGTGTGAAGTTAAGTCTATATTGCTTGTGTGTGTGTGTGTGTGTGTGTGTGTGTGTGTGTGTGTGTGTGTGTGTGTGTGTGTGTGCAAAATGCCCCAGTCAAGTATACTTGGTGGCTAGCATTACTCAGGCTCAAACCCTGTACCTTGGTACAAGGAACAAGAGCCTGAATTCTCTACCCATACCACTTGAGAGCCACGGGCTCAACTCTTTGAATCACATTTTTACTGAATGTCTGGAATACCTTTGGATTGTTCCTCTTAAAATGTGTGGTTTTCTGGCAAATCAGTGAAAACTGAATTAACTAATGATAGCCATTTAAGTTTCAGTCTTCCTGTCTTTCAGGAAATGCATGATTTTCACAAGACATTTTATTCTAGCAACTTTCCAGGATTATACAAGCAATGTTTAAAATATGACCCTGGTTTTTGGACCTATGTCTCCCCAATAAATTTTGGCTTTTTCCAGATTTCTTGTGCTGCAAAATTGAGATATAGTTGAGTGTCAAGTGGGTTTTACAAGGATCTGAGACTTCAGGGGAAGAGAAGTTTAGTGCTGCTTACGGCAAGCCAGTTCATGCTGTTAGTAGTACAATAGGTAATATACTTGCTTTTTCTGCATAAGGCTGTGGGTTCTACTCCCACAGTATGCAGATGGATTGCTGATACTATACTGTATTGTACTTTTAAAGGGGATGGATACTGCAGTCCTGAGAATGTCCTTCTTTTGAGGAGATACCTAGCAACTATGAGCCTATCAGTTTGCCATCCATTCCCTATTGCAATATTACTAGCTTATCATTTTTTTAATGTAACATAGGCAATTTATTCTTCAAGGGCAACAGGCACTCAGGCACTTTATTTGTAGATGAAACAATGAAATATAAAGTTCCATGAGGAGTTGTCTAAAGCATAGAACAAAAATTGTACATACTCTAAACCAAAACAATATTTATTTCCTGATGAGGTAAAAGCCACTGAACTTTCATAATCTAGCTAACTAGTGCAATGTAAGCATGACTGGAATTAAATCATCAACTCCCTACCCCCTTTTTTTTCTGATTTTCTACATGGGGTCTGCTGTTGCTTGTCAGCTGTCAAAATCTCTTTCGATTCAATGCAGTTCATTTTATTTTTTATAAAAGAAACTTGTATTTTAGTTTTATACAAGTTCAAAGTTTGATACACATTCAAATGTTTATATAAATAATTGTTCTGGTTATATTTTGTGTTGAATATTTTGTCTGTTCTTCAATTTGCATTAGAATGCTAATATCCCACAAATCCATTGGAGCGGGTGAGGTTATATAATTATATATGCACATTTTATGTCAATCAGCATATAGATTTTTGGCCAGTTGTACCTACGTTTCTTGGGACATTGTCCAGATTTTTGATGTTTCTAGCTAACTAGTGCAATGTAAGCTTGACTGGAATTAAATCATCAACCCCCTACCCTTTTTATTCTGATTTTCTATATGGAGTCTGCCGATGCTTGTCAGCTGTCAAAATCTCTTTTGATTCAATGCAGTTCATTTTATTTTTTATAAAAAAAAACTGTATTTTAGTTTTATACAAGTTCAAAGTTTGATACACATTCAAATGTTTATATAAATAATTCTTCTGGTTATATTTTGTGTTGAATATTTTGTCTGTTCTTCAATTTGTGTTAGAATGCTGATATCCCACAATTCCATTGGAGCAGGTGAGGTTACATAATTATATATGCACATTTTATGTTAATCAGCATACAGATTTTTGGCCAGTTGTACCTACTTTTCTTGGGGCTTTGTCCAGATTTTTGATGTTTCCAGGTTAAGAGGTATGAACCTGTGTACAAATTCTCTCATCTGTGAAGTTGTGCTAGTAATTCTAAGGTTTTTATTCAAAAACAGTCATTATTTCCATCCATCATTAAATCTGGACTTTCTCGGATTAATTCAAATTATGATTTGTTTCAGTTTAGTTATCACTGCAAAAACACATACATGGCCAAAACGTATGATTAAATATAACCAATCAATGTAATCATCATTTTGATGCTCCTTGAAAAACACATTTAACTTTTTTTTTATTTTATACGACAAAAGTACAAAACAATTTTCTCTTCTTAACAGTTCTTTCTTTCAGCTGTCATTTCAAGCTACTTTCTCCATTTTTAGTTTGTCTTCATATAAGCTCCTAATTACATTTCCAATGTATTTCTTGATGTTTCTACACCAGTTCCAACTTTACCACTATGCTGTCCCAAAATACCTGTACAATGCCTAAAACAGAACATTTTTGAAACTACCATTTTATGTGATTGCCTTTATAAACAGTTATAAGTATTCTTTTTTTTCATGATGCCATCAAAAATGATGATGAAACTAAATGGTTCATAGGTTCATGGGAGATTACTAGGCTAAAGGCCCAAGAGACTTTACAAACCTAGCCATGTTTAACCCAAGTTTCCCAATTTTCAATAACCAGGTGAATGAACTTCACAGAGGTGTGAGTTTATGGTATGGTATCTAATACCATCTGTCTCTGTCCATGATGGACATGGGCACCACCCCAGGAGTAAATTTATGACTACCCATTCATTGATCTAGGCTGTGCTTGTAAAAGGTCAGGGAATGGATTTGCTTCTTGTGAATTGGAAACTTTTTCCAGAGAAGTAGTAGTCTGTAAGTGGTGCTGTGGTGGTGCAGTGGTTAGTGCTGTCACCTCTCAGGAAGAAGTTCTCTGGTTTGATTTTTAGCTGGAGCTCCTTTTGTGCAGAGTCTACATATCCTCCCTGTGGTCAAGTAAGTTTTAAAGACATGAAGGTAGGTTCATGTATGTGCCTTCTGTGAAGGTTGGGCATGAGGCTGGCAACTCGACATCATACAAACACCAATTGATCTGCTGTGGTGACCCTTAACTGGAAAAGCTGAAAGGCAAAGACTAAAGTAATCTTTAATTAACCTGGTCTGTGACATCAATAGGACTTGTTGATGGACAGATTTGTGTCCCAGAGACTCCTCCTTTTGTGGAATAGACTCCCTTTCCACATCAAGAAGAGTGCCTCATTAACCCTTTTTAAATGTAACCTGGATAACTGTATGAGGAACAGAAAATACACGCCGCAGATTCCAATTGTGTCGCTGCTGGACAGTGGCATAGGGTGCTGATTTGTTTGAACATGGGCTAAATTCTTGTCTAGAATTGTAACGGCCTCATGGCCAATAGCCTAGTAACTTCTTATGATCCTAGTAACTTCCTGTGATGTATTTACCTCTCCAATGTGATTTATGTATGCCAGAGACTAGGTTAATATCACTGGAATGGCTGACCCTTTTGCAGTTTGATTTACGAATGTGTAACATTTCCATCAGGGTTGGATTGTAGACTGCCCTGTAGGGCATTTACAGACTAACCCTTACTAGTCTGTTGGAGAGAGAACGCAGTGATAGCACTTTCAATCTTTTCACATAGGACTTATTTTTTTATACCTTGTATCTTCCTGATGAGAAACCTATTGGGTTACTCCGATTGTTGCAGATGACTGTTGAGGTACATGCCAAAGGGTGCAGTGTACTCAATTATTGGTCTGATGAGGATCAAGTACAATAGAATTATAAAATCCTTTGATTTAGATGATATGCCTTTAATTATGAGTTGTGCCACATAGAAGGAATATCTCACCACTGTGGATACATGGTGGTCGAAATTCTCATTATTATCAACCTGAGTACCCAGATCACATACCACTGGGTCTGTGTTAGGAGTCTGCTGTCTGTATTGCAATTAGCAAAGGTATTTGTTTTCCCAAAAGGCATAATTATGCATTTTTTTGCATTTAGTTTCAATCCATGGCTCTAGCACCAACCATTTGTCTGCATTAATCATTTCTGCAGTATATTAGTACAGTTCAGGGATTCAGTGATTGCTCTCACTTTGCAGCCATCTGCAGACTTGGTCAGCAAAAGACTGTCTACGTTTGCCTTTAATTCTGAGAAATAAATACTGAACAGTAGGGTTACCACCTTTTCAAATAGCCAAAGTGGGACATTTTTGGTACAAACATCAGATTTTACAGGCCGTCACATACCCAGGGTCAGTACAAAGGATAGAACTTAACTTTTTTTGCCTAAATAAAAGCTTATTCTTGTAGCATTTTAGTTGCTTATTCTGTTTCTTATAACATTTAGGTATTTTAGATACAGAGTAACTGTTTTATGCAACTATTACATAAAATATAGGAAATAACTTTGTCCTAAAATCTCAAGACATTTGCCATTTTTACATTTTTTTTGTCAGGACACAACTGCCCAAACATGGGCTGTCCCTCACAAAGTGGGACAGGTGGTAAGTAACCCAAAACAGGAGAGGACTTTGTAGTTAAATTTAATCATGCGTTCTTTGGCCATGTGCCTTTGAAATGTTATTTTAATTGGCCAGACATAGTTTTAACTAGATTGATATAGTCTAGAGTCAATGGTGGATGAAACTGCTGTTTTTGAAAAAAAAGACTCAGTGGCACAATTTTGTAGTTTTTCTTTTTTGTTTGTTTTACACACACACACACACACACACACACACACACACACACACACACACACACACACACACACACACACATCTATTTGTATTTTTAAAGAGATATATGATTATATGTGTTTTTGTTAGGCTGTTAACCACTTAGACTCTGCACATAGAGTCTTCTCACTGAAGCTCATCAAACTGAACTTTTGAGGGCTGGCTTTTAACATAGGTCTGACAGGAGAGAAAGGTTTTCATGCATGCTATTATCAGTCAATATACTGCAACCAGATGATCTGTGTTTAATGTTATGCTAGTCAAACAAGGTTTGCTTGACAATTCAAAGTGCTACCATGTATCCTTGTATAATATATATTTAAATACTGTTCATTTGTTAACCAAGTAAGTGAACTGGTTATAATGGATCCTTTAAAGATATGTCCCAGACCACAAAGAAAAGGTTAAATGCAATGCATAAAGACATTTCAAAGCAGTCAATGAAACTACAATGTTTTTGGTGGTGGGGGAAATACTTTATGCATTTAAAACCCAAGAATATATTGGGAGAACATGCAAATTACTCACAGACAATGACATGTACATCTATATCTATCCATATGTCTGTCTATCTATATATCTATACCTATCTATCTATATATCTATCTATCTATCTAAATATACACACACACACACACACACACACATATACATATACATATATATATATATATATATATATATATATATATATATATATATATATATATATAGATATATATATAAATATGGGTTCACTTCAGAA
>NC_056725.1:1452034559-1452192059 GCF_019279795.1 Protopterus annectens | reverse complement strand
AGGGAGTGTAGTTTTTAATTTAGGCTCCTGGAACTGAGCAGTCACACCGTGTGTTTCAGCTCAGTGGATTTTGCTATGTCAGTAGGTTTGTCAATTTGGCATCTATGGCAGTGGATAATGTTGTAGCCAGTATTCAAAAGATTAGAAGTAAAGGTGCAGACTATGCTTAGTGAAACAACATGGCCTGTTTACAACTTCGTCTCAAGCTGACAAATATTGGAGACCCTTAGATTGGCACCAGAAAGACAGCCCGTTGCTGAAATCAGTCATTTTTGCTCATACTGTGGGATCATCTTTATAGACTGACAGTATGTGTGGTGTTAGATGTTGTTTTTTCTGAGTGCCTTTGGGACTGCCGAGGCATACCTTTGACATTGGGTGGTCTAGATCATCTTTGTTGTTTAGGAAGATTGCTTTTAGCAGCCTCAGTATTTTTTGGTCTATTAGTGCGTTGTGTGTGGTTTCATCAACCTGATGTGCACTTGTATATGAGAGTTTAGTCTACAGTGTCATTCAGAGAAGTTAGAAAATCGCATATCCATAATGTCCAGTCCTTTGATTTGTGAGCTACAACAGAGTGGTATACTGTGGTTAGAAGACGACTAAGGGTGCATTGTATGTGCAGACTAATAAGGGTGCTTTACTGGGGCAGATTATGCTAAACAGTACTAAATTCTACTGACTTTAATATTTACACAATACTGAACTCTACCAAATCTAAGTATTGCCACTTGAGGCCCAACTAGCTGCTTTAAGCTTCTTGTCAAACAAGGTATTTGTGCTATATTGCTGCTTTACAGGCTATCATTTCATGGACCATTCTACAGAGAAAATTTGCTTTCCAGGTGTTTGCTACACATTTTTTTTTTGTTTGTTTGTACAAAATTTACAGCAGTACAGAAAAAAAAAACTAACAAAGAAAAAACCAATGAGCACTCTGGTCAATAAAATGACTACACTATGAGTCCTTTAGTGTATTTCACAACTCAGATAGACCAGGCAATAGCCTTCTGCCACAATAAATTCAGTCCTAATATAAAAACACAGTAGAAGAAACCCACACGTGCAATGCTACCTCAAGCCACATAAACAACTAGCTGGAATCCGTTGCTGAAGGCAATTTCAAGACAGTCTTACAAAAGTCACAGTGAGAGGAAGAGCATTTTTTTTACAAAAAAATCCTCAAAATGTACATATAGAACATGAAACAATAATGACCACTCAAAACAATTTAGCAATCAAAGATACTTAACTTTGCCTGGATGACACTGGATACAAGTAAAATGTTTCCAGAATGCAGGCTAGGACTCCAATCTTTGCTGCGCTCAAGGAAAATGAGCAGGAATCAATATGTAGTAAAGGAGCTTTACTCAAGGACAATACTGGTTTGCTGGGTGGACACTCAGTATCATGGATCTATGGAAAACAATGTGGGGGGGGGCTGCATGAATAGCTTATACAACAGTCAATAGCAACGGAAGATGGAAGAGAGTGGCTTTGGAAATCAGATTATCATAAGGGTGGAAGACAAAGTCATAGCCTTATAAAACAACACCACCAAAAGTTTGACAGGGTTTGGAAAAATTGTCAAGGAACAAGCAGACTAGCTAAAGAGGCATCCAATCAAAACAAGGTAATGTTGGAACTCTTTCAGAAACTTTAGTTTAATGTGTTAGTGGGGTATGGGGCAGAAACAGAACACAACTTTAAGCATGTAAAAAATAAGCATATGCATGTCCTTTATGCACTGTCCCCTAAACTGTCTGTTCTCCATGTATTACCAAAGGGTCTGTGCCCCTTCTCTCTGGTTACTGAGTGGAAGGGGACAGAACTGAGAGATACAATGAGGGCAGACTATGAATATTTTTTCTGAAATACTGTGGAATTTTCCAGTGAAAGCCATATGTATGTAGCATTAATAAACTTGTTCTTTTCTCCTTGCTTAACAAATAAAAAGTGTTAAATTATAAAAGGCAGAAATATGTCAAGATAACTGACTCTTGGTTACCAAGATTTTAGTCTTATTAACAAACAAAATGGCTGATATTTTTTTAAATAAAACCCTTAGTAAAGGACATCACTGCGTCTTTTCCCGTGTGTGTGTGTGTGTGTGTGTGTGTGTATGTGTGTGTGTGTGTGTGTGTGTGTGTGTGTGTGTGTGTGTGTGTGTGTGTGTGTGAGTGTGAGTGTGTGTGTGTGTGTGTGTGTGTGTGTGTGTGTGTGTGTGTGTGTGTGTGCGTGTGTGTGTGCGTGCGTGCGCGCTTGTGTGTATGAATGTATATGTGTGTGTGTATGCAGGTCTATCTATCTATCTATCTATCTATCTATCTATCTATCTATCTATCTATCTATCTACCTACCTACCTATATATGATATCACATTTTTGCTATTTGATTTTTACCACATTTGTTAACTACATCACTTTCATATATGATTACCATACATTAAAAATTAGGTGGTGTATTTTCTTTCTGAGGAAGCCTTGAGATTTAAGGTGAAAGTGCTAAAATAAACTCTCACTAAAATAATTTATTTGGCAATGGTACTTGCTAATTAGAATAAGCACAGCAAGCAAATGAGTCAGAAACTATTAGCACATGAGCACTTGTAGTGACCCTATATCTTTGTAACTTAAAATTGTCTGCCCACAATGCTTGATAAAATACTTATATTTGCTCCTAATAATTTTCAAGGTATGCACATTTAACAAAAATACGTTCCCAATCTGCATTGAGATTTTCTTTACATGTGCTGCATATACAGCTGCTTTTATTTTTTCAAGTCTAGCTATTGAGTATCTTCTTCTTTCAGCTTTTCCCGGTTAGGGGTCGCCACAGCGGATCACCTTGTCCGCACATTGAATGGCAGTGGAGTTTTACAGTGTCGAGTTGCCAGCCCGGCGCCCAACCTTCCACAGAAGGCACACTCACACACACACCTAGGGCCAATTTAGAGTGTCCAATCCACCTACAGCATTTCTTTGGGATGTGGAAGGAAACCGGAGCACCCGGAGGAAACCCACGCAACCACAGGGAGGACATGCAGACTCCGCACATAAGGCACCCCAGCCGAGGATCGAACCGGAGAACCTCTTGCTGTGAGGCAGCAATGCTAACCACTGCACCACCATGGCCGCCCTAAGTCTAGCTATTGAGTATAAAATGTTTTATTTAAGACTTTCCATGCAAATATATATATATATATATATATATATATATATATATATATATATATATATATATATATAGTTCAAAATTATGAGGTTATAGTACATTTAATAGATCTTAACATCATTTAAAGGAAATTCCATGTTTCCATTTTTTTTTAAATGTGTCTGATAATTACATACTGATAATGAATCTTGTTCTCTTATTATTTTGTCTAAGTTAGATAATACAATTCATCATCCTGACAGTCTTAAATACATATCTATAACAGAATCTCTCCAGTAAGCTTAAAGAGAGCTGTGGAGCATCACCTTAACTCCATTAGTATAATGATATGCTAACTCTAACAAATCTGTAAATTTTAGAATAAAAATAATTCAATAAAGGCGAAGGGCAATTAGGGCCGCATTGCCGCAGCTAACATTAGTTAACAATGAGAGTGGGACTTACATGAGGAACACAAGTAAAAAACATACCCAAGGAAAGTGGGAGAGTAAAAAGAAGATGTGGGGTGTGGGTGAAGGAAGGGGCGCACAAGAGAGGTGATGGAATATAAAAATCAGAGGGAAAGTCAGGGGTCATGGGCAATTATTTATTTTTGTGGGTGGGAATACGCCCAATTTTTTTTTTTTTAAGACTAGAAGGAAAGGTAGAGATAGGGAATGTGGAGGGAAAGGCCATCACAGCAGGTATACCCGTACAACAGATACCACAGCACATGACAAACAAAATTTGGAAAAAACAGTAAGGGCAGTTAAGTTACACAGACAGCACACTGCAAAACATGGACAATGTAAAGTTGGCAAAAGGTGGGGGGGGGGGTTGCATACCAGCCATGGTAAAAAGCAGAAAACATATCTCCCCATGCACTATCAAGTTGTGACATGTTGCAAACTGTGTGGTAATCATACCTGGATGTGTATGACCAATGGTACACGTGTTTTGTAGGGTAATAAATAAGGATCACAGTACACACTGGATAAATAAACACACATCCAAGTAGTCTGTCAGCAGTACAAGTGTAAGCCAAGCAACATCACAGATGAGCAAATGCTGATCTAAGAATGCTAGATAACTCAGGCAGAGGACAGAAACAAACACATATGGAAAGTAAACAACCAAGTACAGTATCAAAGAGCAGTACTGCAGCAAAGCAGCAAAATGTCTGCTAAATACACAAGTAGGTGCACACAACCCAAACAAATGTGTAATGGAATGCATATATGTCACACACACATATATAATGTCAAAGGCAACACGTGTAGATGTATATGTATGACTATCAGTGGCCTAAATAAAATGCACTTGAAAGCAATGTCAGTACACATACACACACCAATGACATGTAAGAATACTTGCAGAAATATAAAAATACAGCTTAAAAATATATCAGGTTGTGCACATGGATTTAAACAATGTACACTTTTTAACACACATGTTTAAGAAGAACAAGGAGGTATTGCAAGCAGTAGCCAGTGACTTTTATGCAGATGTCTTGCATCAATAAAATGGCCATACATTTGGCACATGTTCACCATGTCAGCAAAGTAATTCATGACAATGGTCAATAATTGCAATAAAGGCAAACATATTTGCAAAATATAATACGTAAATATGAAGGTGGAAGTGAGGTGGGCAACGTGGGCCTACATTAGGGAAAAGCGGGACAACAAGGTAAATTTACACATTGCAAATGCATGTGTACAAAACACAGGATGCTATCGAAGCCAACACAAAATGCGTTCAGGCAAATAGCAAATGTATGTCACATGGGCAGACTGATTGCTGATGTCAGAAATGGTCATGAATAAATCATACATAATGATGTGCAATCATGTAACATCAACAGGCATAGGTAAGCAAGCTAAGAATACCAATCACATACACATATCCTGACATACCACTTCTGAATAAACAGCTGCATGTGTATGTCACATACCTTGCTCATTACTGAGCAGAGGACACTCCTGTAAGTATCATTACAGCACATCAACAATACGTCATTGAATGCTCACATGTAAAAGGTACAATTGTATGTCAGTATGGATCTGTGCACAAAAATGTATTGTACAATCATCAGTTACTGTGTAAAACTATTGGCATAAGATGTAAACTTATGTGAATAAGTTATTGACGTGCAACTGTAACATATAGCAAACATGGCATAATGCACTGTTACAGAATAAATTATCCTTACCATGGTGTACACACCATTGGCATGCAATACAGTTAGAAAAGGAGGACTGCTTAGGTATGACATACCTGTATATGGCCCCACATGGCATCAGCATTGCCATCACATGGCACACAACACTACATTGTGCCAGTGGGACAGCATGATAACTGTCATTCAAATAAAATGGGAAATGACATGTCCTTCTGTTGCACATACATGATAAGGCAATAAATAAATAAATACAAATAAATAAATAAATATGTGTGTATTTGTCATTTGTTAACCAGGTTAGTCCAACTGAGCCAAAGGCCCTTTCTCAGTGGAGACCCAAGGAAAAAAGTTCCAACATTTAGAACAATACATACAGATAAAAAAGTATGTCAACATTATATGAAGTCAAAAGACAGAGTATCTAAGTTATAGCAAGTTGTATAAAAATTATATATATATATATATATATATATATATATATATATATATATATATATATAATATTTAGGGTAAGACTACACAAATATCTTCCCACAGTTTTACCAAAAGTATCCAAGTTAAATTACAACATAGTACTGAAGCGTTGTTATTTACATATTTACATGGAAGTCTTTGGTGACATCTCAAGGTGCCTGTACATAAAAAGAAGTATGTATGTTAAAGAAGACAGTCGGTTAGTGTAGAAAGAGGAAAGAGGTAGAAAGAAAAGAGGTGGGGAGATTAGGTGGAGGCTGAATATGAAATATGAATCATGCCACTGTGGTAGTGCTGGACTATGGACAACATCTGTTGTCTGTCAGTTTCTTTCAGTAAAACACATGGTTGCAAGATAGATTTTGCAGCATTAGCTACAGCTTAACTGCCACAGTGCATGGGCAGCTGAGTATGTGTTGAAAGTGTAATGTCCTAATGTGTGTCATGCACACATTGAAGCATGATTAAATGTCACATGATGATAACACATAAGCATGTTAACTACATGGTGTGCATGCACAACAGTGGATATACAGTTCACTCAATTATATGGCAATAAGCATGTTGGCAGCATAACATAATTGGAACACACAGACAATACTTATGGACTGGAGGGACCAGGCTGATGGGGTTGAGCCTCACAAATGACCTCACAGGCTATTTTTCTGAAGGAATCACACATCATCATCATCATCATCAGCCCCCCTTTTCCCATTTTTCTACATGGGGTCAGGGTATCATGTTAACTGTCCCCAACTTTCTTGATTCAGTGCCACACTCCTGCTTTCTTCAACACTCATGCCTGACTGTTGCAGATCTTCTTTCACACAATCCATCCACCTCTTTGCTGGATGCCCTCACTTACTCTTACTTTCTTCCTGTCTGTACCAAATCTTCCTCATCAGTGGTGCAGTTACTAGGTTCAGTAGAATCTTCCTGAATACCCTGAACTCTCTTGCTCCCTCTAAGAAGGTTAGAATAAAACCCAATTATGCTACCTGGCTCTCAAAAGAAACTAAGTCCCTTATGCTAAAAAGAGATAGAGCCTGGAAAGCCTAGATCAAAACAAAGGAATTATCTCTGCTACATAATTATAGACACCACAGAAATCTTACAAAAAAACAAACCAATAATGACAAAAAGTCCTTTTATAACTCTGCCCAATTCAATAACAAATCCAACACTCACAAGTTCTAGTATACTATTAACAAGATTCTCTCTCCAGGCTGCCCCTCAACTCCCTGCCCCTACCCAAATACATCTCCTCTGGAAACTGCTACTCTTCTCAGTAAACACTTTATTGAAACCATTCAAACACTCATACCTTCCAACTGTAACACAACTTCTCTGCTTACCCCTCCCAGTCCTTCTTACTAACAACTATTCTCTTTACATCCACTTCCTACTTCCTACATCAGATCTCTTATTCACAAACTCAAACCCTGCTCTCCCACCACTGACAATCTACCTCCTACCTTCCTCAAAATTGCTGCTGACTCCATTGTCTATCCAGTATCTGTACTTAATCAATAGATCTATTCAGGAATCCACCATCTCGACCCTATGGAAATCCTTTTTCACTATTCCCCTGCATAAATGAGGAAACTCTACAGACCAATCAAACTACCGACCTATACCTCTTCTATCTCCCCTCTCTAAGATTTTCGAAAAATGTATCCACTCATGACTACTCAACTACATCCTCCAGCATAACCTTCTTACTCCCACTCAGCATGGTTTCTGTCCCAAAAACAACACAATTGCTGCCCTCTTATCCTTTACACATGTGATTGCCGAAGCCCTAGACAATAACAAACTCATATCATGTCTCTTTTTTGATCTTTCCAAAGCTTTTGATACAGTCTTCCATCCCCTACTGCTATCTAAACGTGCAGACCTCAATCTATCTTCTTCCTCCCTTCCCTGGTTCTCCAGTTACTTATCCTGCAGGCAGCAATCTGTTAAATGGATCTCTTCCACTTCTCCATTCATACCTGTCCCAACCAGGGTAACACAAGGTTCCATCCTGGGTCCCCTCCTATTTAATATCTTTACCAATGATCTCTATACTTTTTGTAAACAATCCTCCCTCATCTAATATGCAGGTGACTCGACTCTCATCTCCACCTCAGACAATATCTCCAGTCTCCACACTCATACTCAATAGGCCTTCCTATCCACTGAACAGTGGTTGTCCAGGAATCTACTCATTCTCTTCCCTAAAAAGACCAAACTCTTATATTTTCCCCCAATCTCTCTCTCTCACCTCAAATCCACCTTTACTATTACCTCATCTAATAACATTGTTATCCAACCTGAAGCTCACACTAAACTCCTTGGGGTCATCATAGATGATGAACTTAAATTCAACTTTCACATTATCCAAAGCATAAAAAAGACTCACCAGAAACTTGGTTTACTGTATCACAACAAAACATTTCTAACTACAAATGCCATCCACTCCCTTGCACAAGCTCTTTTCCTCCCCTCCCTTCTATATGCTGCCCCAGTACTCACAAACATCCAAACTACTACTTTAAACAAACTCCAACCAACTTACCACAAGATAGCTAGATTTATCACAAACTCTCTATACAATACACATCACTACCTTGCCCTAAATACTCTCCACTGGTTAGAATTCTCCCATCTTCTTCTGTTGTCACAACTTCAAATGTTACACTTCATTCTTTACAAACCTTCATCCTGCCCTGGTCTCTTTTCCTTCATCTCTATCGACACTCCTCCACAGACTCTCTATACATCAGCAGCTATTACAAATCTACCAACCCAAAAAAATAGCTGGCAAACTCCTATATAAACACTCCATTGCCCAAGCCTGGAACAAACTTCCAAGATACATTTGTTCCATCATTCACACATCCCACTTTAAAGAAAAACTCAAACTTCATCTACTCAACTCAAAAATATGTCCTTCTCAAGCCCCTACTTAAGCTCCCCACAACCTTACTATATACTTCTTCAGTCCCTCCACATGCAGCTAAGTACGCCACTATTGTGAATACTTATTAAACTCTACAATCAATACTGTTGGACTTAACTCTATTTGTAAATATGTAAATATATTTTTTAGTCTGTGAAAATATTGATATGTATATATCGTGTTTGTATTTCTGCTTTGTCTCTCTAACATTCTTGTATAACTGATTTTGACTATATTTTTGTCTCAAATGTTTGATTCTCGGTAAACTGTCTGCGTTGTTTTGGAGCTTTTCTCCTTGGGTCTCTGCTGAAAATGGGCCACAAGCCCAGCTGGACCAATCCAGGTAACAAATGTCAATAAATAAATAAAATCACCTCTAGCTTCTTCAGCTGTTCTGCCTTTAATGCCCAGGTTTCTGTACCATACAGTAGTAATGGCTGCACCACTATCTTGCACACCTTACTTTTCAGCTTCTTTGGCATTCTTCTGTCATAGACTACACCTGATACTCTATGCCAGTTGGCTGCAGCCCCTCTGATTCCAGCTTTGACCTCTTTATTCAGACTACCCTTTTCCTCAACCACCCCTCCCAGTGACTTGAAGCTGTTTACCTGTTCCACTATCTTCCCTTTTATGTCTATTCTCAGCTTCTTCTGATTTCCCCAATTTGCTGCCATTACCACCATCTTATCTGTGCTTAGTTTCATCCCATGTGTCTTCAGATTTGCATTCCATTCTCCTATCCTTTGCTGAAGTTCTAGCTCAGAGTCTGCCTGTACTGCCACTTTGTCTGCATACAGCAGCTTTTTTGATCCGTCCCCTCCAACCTGTTTGCTAATGTAGTCCATCATCAGTATGAACAACAGTGGGCTCAGAGCTGGACCCTGATGTACACCCACTCCCACTGGTAACCCCTCCGTGCAGCAAAACACTGTTCGTACTTGAGTCATTGGGTCCTTTTACATAGCCTGCACTAATTCTACCAATGTTTCTGGGACTTCAAACCACCGCAATACTTCCCAGATCAGGTTTCTTGGGACCTTGTCATATGCTTTCTCCAAGTCTAGGAATGCCCATTTGGACTCTCTCCTCATCTCTAGCTTCTTCTCAAGTATCTGTCTCAATGCAAATATCAGGTCAATTGTGCTGCATCCTGATCTGAATCCAAACTGCTCTTCTCCCATCTTACATTCTACTACTCTGCATATCCATTTATCACTCACCCTCTCCCGAACTTTCATGCAATGTGATAGGAGTTTGATGCCTCTGTACTGTCCACAGTTGTGGATGTCCCCTTTGTTCTTGTACAATGGCACGAGTATGCTTATTCTCCAGTCATCTGGGATACGACTTTCTTTCCACACTGCTATTAGTACCCTCAGGAGACATTTCTCCCTTATCTCACCCAGCATCTTTATCATATCTGCTTTGACCTCATCTGAGCCTGCTGCTTTCCCTGACTTCATCTTCCTTAGTGCTATTCCTACTTCTTCTAGGGTGGGCTCCTCTTCTTCTCTCACCGTAGGCTGTTTCTGGGGCAGTACATCTTTTGTAGGGTTTTCTTCATTCAGAAACTGCTGGAAATTCTCCTTCCATCTGCCTTTGATGTCCTCTAGGCTGGTGAGCAGGTTGTTGTTGGCATCCCTTATGAAGGGTGTCTGACTATCTGTTTTATCTTTCTGTCTTTGCTTGCAACCTGATTGTTTCTTTGTGCCCCTTACTGAGTCACTTTCCAGAAGTTGGTACAGTGCCTCAGATGCCGTATTCTTTATTATTGCAACTTTTTCTTAGCTTTTTTGTTAGCCAACCAGTAGTCCTTCCTTGCCTGGTCAGTCTTTTCTCTCTCCCACTTCTTCCTGCACTCCTTCTTTCTTTTGATGACTTCCTGGACTTCTGCATTCCACCAACAGCTTTCCTTATGTACCTTATTTCCATACCTGGCTCGGCCACATACATTTTCTGTAGTCCTAACACATGTTGTTTTAGGGGCTGCCATTCTTCTTCTTCATCTCCACTTATTTCCTCCTCTTTGTGGGGTGCTAGAGCCCTGAGTAATTCCTTGAACTGTTGTACTTTCCAGTCAACTACTAGGTCTTCAGCCTGATCTCTGTTGACCTTAGAGCCTTCTCTGAACACTGGTTGCAGCTGATTGTGGCAACTAGTGGTTTATGCTGTGGGCCGACTGTTTCACTGGGGATGACTTTGCAATCATTGATTCTACCCCAGTGCCTTTTCCTTACTAGGAGGAAGTCTACCTGAGTTGCATGTTGACTACTGTTGTATGTGATCTTGTGACTGTTTCTCTGTCTGAACCATGTGTTGGTTACTATCAAACCATTTGCCAGACAGAAGTCCAGAATGGCTTCTCTACTTCTTTATTCCTGTTGCTCCACCCATATGGACCCAGGTAGTCCTCATATCCTGTTCTGTCTGTCTCGATATGTGCATTCAAGTCACCCATTATCAACACCAATTCATGTTGTCCTGCTTTATCTAGTAGGTCCTGCAACTGCTATCTGAATACACTCTTCTCCTCACTATCACAACCCTGCTGTGTGGCATAGGCTGAGATTATGAATGCTGTCCTATCATTACACTGGCGTCTGACTGCCATGAGTCTGTCATTAATTCTGATGATATCCCTTACTGCCTTCTGAAGCTTCTCTCTCACCACAATTCTTACACCATTTCTACCCTGCCCTCCACCTGAGTAGTAGACTCTGGATCCCAAGCCAAGAGGCTTTGCTATACTGCCCTTCCATCTCATCTCTTGGATAAATAGGATGTCCAGCCTCCTCTGTATCATCATGTCATCCACTTCCAAGCTGCATCTTGTCAGTGAACCTACATTAAGCATAGCATTTCTTTGTTTATGTTTGGCAGGTTGGCTGGTTTTACGTCCAGCTTTCATTCAACAGAACTATCCCAGGTAACCCAGGCTGGGCAACAAGAATCCAGCCAGCCAGTAGCTTATTGACCCAGGGCTGTTGGGTTTTATGGCAGGCAGACACTAGCCAATAGGGGCACATATACCCCTCCCACCATTAGCAAGGGTCCCTGGTGTGAGTCAGAGTAGGCCGGGTCCTCAACCCACTTATCACCGGTAACTACCCATGTCCATTTTTGGCGACAATAGTCAACATGACCAAATCACCTAGAGCCATATTTTACACTGTCTAGTGGCTAGCCATGCCACGGCGCCCAGCCTGTGATGCATGTTCTCCTATCTTGAGGGTACTGAGCACCACAGTAGCTGCCCAAAGCAATTGGTCTGTACAACTCTTCCCCCTATAGGACACTATGTAGAGTCTGTGCTGCTGCCCACAGCTCCACTCATTGATGAAATTTGAGATGGAATCACACATAACCCATGCCATATTCTGGAAGAATGTCCATAACATGTTCCTTGTCTGTGTTCAAAACACATTGGTTTGGATATCATCCCAATAATCTTCTCTGTTCCAGTCCTGGCATAATGTCTTCCAGGGTATAACAGGCATGGTGATGTGGGCAGGTGCTGGCCCAGCTTCCTTATCATTGTCATCATCGTCATTATCATCATCATCATCAGTGGACTCTGGCAGTGGCCTGGCATGTGCTCAGCATTTCCTTCTAATTGGTGATCATTCACAGGTCCCATGCTGTGGCAAAATGAAATGTAAAACACACCAAATGAAAAATAAATGTCTATCATGCCGCCCATTCCCATGAAAATCAGAGCTGACCTTAAACTGAAACTGATGTGCACATTCGTCAATCTAACATACTTAATTAACATCCCATCCACTTGTAAGTGCTGTAAATACAAATATGACACTGAAGGTATAGTAGCATCCATCAAAGTTGTTGTTTAAAATACAATTCATTTTGAAATGTTGCACAAGTATAATAAACACAATTGCTATTAGGGAATATCATGTTTGATACATCAATCCCTCCTAATAAACATGTGGGAGATAAAAATAATATTTGTTTACAATTGAGTGTAACTAGGAAGGGGACATTCAGATGGTAGTTGGACCCTCTGTTCCCTCTTATTAGAAAGCACTGGTATTAAGGTAAAGGGATATGATTATATCAAATCTGATGTCTATGTTAAGTGTAATTCCAAGGAAATAATTTACATTGCTATATGTCAGTCATGTGACAAATTTTATGTAGGGAAAACCAAAAGATTTTTTTTTAATGATATACAAGCATATGTATGCTGTTAAAAAACAACACCAGACTAACACCCTTTGGAGGCACATTCAGCAGAATGGAGGACATTCTTTTACGTTTTTCTAGTTAGACATTGTAGGACCAGATTTATAGGGTGGACCATGGAAGCATAAGCCAGAAGGGAAGGCAGTATTCTGACAGATCAAATTATTTGTAGCTGAACATAATGGTCTTAATGACACTGCCTTCATTTTACCTATTTTAAAATTGAAATCTATTGGTTATGGTGTTTAAACTATTGAACAACTTTACTTATTGTATTTACAATTTTTAGATATGTTAAAACGTGTGTTGTGTAAATTTTAATATAAAATGGGGTGGGGTTGCAGTTTTCATATTTGACAAGTAATAATATGATACTATTGCTTTACATTTTTGAAATGTTTAATCAAGTTTACCACTTCCTTTTCAAAGATTATATAAGGAAGTGATGTTTCAACTGCTTTTATCTCTGATGAAGTCCTGTAGTAATTTTTTGGGACAAAACACTTAAAGATTTTAATTACATGGCTTTTTATTTCAGTTGGAGTACCATTTTTTACTTCCAGTGTTCCGTACTTTTGTATGTTTTTTTATCATTTGCGTGAATGCTGCTGATTCTGCAAGTGGTATGCAGTCCTGGTTGCAAGGCACTGTTTTGGTGTTGCAGACCTTCTAATCCTCCTCTGATATCTGTGGGATATTATCCTTGGACATTTGGGGTTCTTGGGTTAGTTCAGCCACACCTGGAGTTGGCAGACTGCCATGCTGGAGTCAGCATGTTGTGCAGCACAGTGTACACGGTTATCATCTGTGCTGCCTTCTCAGGTGTATATTGCAGTGCACTCCCAGATGTGTCCAGACATCGGAACATTGCCTAATGTACACAAACACACACTTTGTGGGTTTCTGGTTGTTGAATGTTCTCAATTGTAGGCTTCGTCTGCTGGGTTGGATGGTTCATGGTATAGGGCCATTAGCCATGGCTCAAGTGGATAACCATAGTCACCTGTTGTGGGAAGTAAACACACATTTGGCCAGTGAAAACAGTCAACAAAGCAGTCCAACTCTCCACAAAGTTTTTAATAGATGTATTAAAACAGCAGTAAGTAATACTCATAAGTGTCCCTCCAAAAGAGACTTCATCAGATAAAATAACCCTTCCCTCCTATGTCTTATACACAATTCAGTCTTCATTCTTTTTTAATAGATCTGTTAAAAACTATGTGGAGAGTTGGACTTCTTCATTGACTATTTTCAGTGTGGTTCATTGCTGCTGTTTTTTTTTTTTTTTGGTTACACATTTGAGGGGGTGGGGTTTCCTTGCAGGGTACACACATCCCTGTGTGGTGCACACATGCTGCAGACAGCCTGCATCAGTTGTCTGTGTAGCTAGTATCTGTTGTTTATTTCCTGGTCTGACAAATGGTTTAGTTGCAGCTTTGCTCTGACTGTAGCTGCCTTCTAGGGTGCACAGCTACAGCCTTGTTTATGGCTTGAACTTCTTTAGCCTGTTGCAGTTCATTAACTGCTGGTTGCATTTTTGTTTTTTCTGTTTAGTATGGTTATGAAATTCACCAGAATCTGTAGAAGTAGCTTCCATTTATTGAGGGCCATATAGCATATTCTGAGGATTTTAGAAATAGAGCTGGTGCTGCAGTTTAGACTTAAGTTGCATTGGGCGTGCCTACTTGTTTTGGAATCAGACTGGCATGCTTGGAATATGTAATTATTTATGTGTTTTGTAATCAGACTGGCATGCCTGGAATCTGTAATTATCTAAGTGTTTTGGAATCAGACTGGCATGCTTTGAATCTGTAATTATCTATTTATTTATTTGTTTGTTTATTTATTTATGTATGTATATTTGTTGACCGGAAGTGTCCGACTGGACGTAGGTCCATTTTCAGCGAAGGCCCTGAGAGAAAAGCTCCACAGTTAAAATATACAGACAGTAGTTACATTGGATTTACATAGTGTCAGAAAAATATGTATTAATGTGTGTGCTTAATGCTAATTAGAAACTAAATGAGTTACGTTTTTCATTCTATTTTATATGCACTATTTTATATACAGCTTAATTTCATATGAGACTAAAAGATGCTTTTGAAACTGCAGTGTGCTTTCTGAAACTTGCAAGATGCCCTCTGACCTAGTAACTGCTAGCACAGCAATATTCATGTTTATGCCTTTTGGAAATGTACTTGAGAAGTAGGTGATTATCTGATAGGTCAGGAAGCAATGAATGAACAATGCCATATTCTGTAATGTAATGATTTTTAACAATTAGCTCTGTTCGAAGTATGAGAACACGCACAGCTGCAGAAGGAAGAGATAAAACAGACAAAGGACTCTTGGAGAAATGAACTGCAATCTATACTTGCTTTTTGCTCAAATTAGCCATAGTACCTTGAATGGTAACATTGCATATATCTAACCGGTGGTAGCCAAGGCCACGTTGTTTTTTTTAGGAAGTGTCTCACAAAAACTGATAATACAAGCAGAATTTTACAAAACAATCACTACAAAATGATGATGTTAAAACTTGTGATTTACTATGTCAGCTTGGTAGGCAATGTCTTATTAGAAAATGTATAAAAATGCTTGCATTTCCTGATTCTAGCCAGACAAACTCTGCATTAGCACGTTTTTGTCTCCTTGCTGCAAGATTAAAGTGCCTTAACCTGAACCTACCGTGTATTGATAATTTTTAAAGTATATTTTTCCTTTGACAGATTGGTCCTTCGAGCTGGAAACATATCTCTCACTCTAGCTCAGGTCAGAATTGGGCCCGGTGGCATGAACCCATACGGAGAAGAGGCCACATCAGTTCTTCTGCTTTGAAAGACCTCCGACTGAAATGTCGTTCAAAAGAGGCCAGCCACTGTTTCTGATATGTGATCGGAGGACGAGTCAACGTTCCAGTGGGATCAAGACACGGAGGCTCAGGTAAGGAGGAATTTACCTTTTTCTGTTTTAGATCAGGGACTTGTCACAGTATTATTGTTTTTGTCAGGGAGATTTGCATGTGCAGATCAGGGACAAAAACGATTGCTGTCTTGTCATAGATCAGGGAAACAGAATAGGAAGGCAGTTATTCTAGATAAACTGTGAAAAAGTGTAAGTCATGCTACCACGTGATAAAAAGGGTTACATAACAATTTCTAACTTAGCTAAGGCAACATGGGAAATCAGTTCACAAAAAGTTCCCGAGACCCGCCCTTAACCGAAGACGCGAAATATATGCAATTACAGTGTGCCGATAATATTAGGTATTATACAAAATGGGTTAATAAATATAAATTTGATGGTAATTTAGACAAACCTTCACTTATTAAACTTGTTAGACAACTTAAAACAGACGGGAAAGGTCAGCTAAAAAAGCAACGACAATTAGGAGTCCCTCAGGCACACAGGTGGCTTGAGGAAGCAAACCGCAGGGAACAAAAGATTAAAAATTAAAAAGCAATGTTTTTAGATAAAGAAGACAATAACTTGGTAATAGCAACAGCCCCTCTGCCCCCTCCACTTTCCTTACCAGAATATGAAGCGAGTGGACAAGCTGATCCACCTCCATTATACCCAGCTGTTCTTGCAAAACCAAAACTGTTTGTCAGAGATCCTATTGAGACCAGGTCTCGAGCATGCAACTTAAGAGGGGATATTGAATTGTATGAAATAAATAAAAATTCACAAGCTATGAGTGAAGAAGAGATATGTCCACTCATAGAAGTACCAAATCCACAGGCAGGACAGGCAGGACAGAACCCAACTCTTCTAGTATATAGACTGTGGATACCGGAAGATGTCCAGAAAGCCGCAGAGGGAATTCCCCATCCAAAAGTTAATTTTAGAAAATTCTTAGAAGACTTACAAGGCATGAGATTAAGTTACCATTTGAATGGAGAGGAAGTAGAGAAAGTAGTCAGACAAATTGTAGGTCCAGATTGGCACGTGATCAGTGGCAATTGGAATCCCCGTGACGCAGAGCTTAGACCACTCCCACATAGTAAAGCAGAACTGGACAACAGAGTGAAAGGTCTGACAGACCGAATCTATGAGAAATGGAAGCCTAGGGCTAATTGGACTTGCATTAATCAATGCATACAACAAGAAAGTGAAACTGCTGATAGATATTATGCCAGATTATTAGAATGTTTTAATAACCATTGTGGAATGCAGGTACCTAAAGATCAAACACATAAATCCCCATATGAGCAGCAGCTAAAGAATGCATTTTTAAAAGGCAGTATTACACCCATGAGCAGCTTTATTACAAAGCACATGGTAGATCATCGTACAAGTAGATTACAGTCATTACTTGAATATGCAAGACATGTCGAAAGGCATTTTAATAGCAAAAAGAAAAAGAAAACTCAAGTATTTGCAGTAGAAGACGGATCAGAAGTCTTTGTAGTACAAACTGGGAAGAAGGGTAAGAAAAATACCCAGGGAAAAAAACAATCTGATAAACGATCAGAGGACTTTGAAGAGAGAAAGAAAAGGGGTGAATGTTTTAAATGCGGGAAAAAGGGAGATTTAGCAAGGGATTGCAGGCAAAATAAAAAGGTAACCACAGAAGGCAAGGAGGGTGAGGACTGACTATATGGTAGTCAAGAATCACTGGAAAGGAATAAACAAGAAAAGACAAGTGCAAATGTGATAGAAGGGGTAGAGGATGTGATAGAAGAGATAGAGGATGTGCATGAAATCACAGATAATGAAGAAAATGAAATTTTGGACTTAGCATTATTGAGCCTAGAGCTCTACTTAGCAGACACAAAACCGGAAGTTACACTCCTGGTAGAGGGGAGGGAAGTTAAATTCCTATGCAACTCAGGGGCTTCACGGACCCTGATACATCATTCCAAACTACCAAAAAATTCAGAATCACTTGGCTACATATTAGTGAAAGCAGCTAATGGACAGCTGTATTGGGAGCCACTCTCCCACAACATAGCGATAACTGACCCAGTTTCAGGGATGACCCAGAAAAGCAAAATTGGTGTTTCTGCAAAATGCCCAGTGAATCTCTTGGGCAGAGACCTAATGCAGATATTTGGCATAGCCGTAGTGCCAACTATGCAGGGTATGGAAGCACAGCGACAAATGGATACTTTTGTAGTGTGACCGGAGGGTGAAACATTTTATTGGTACAGCCAGGACTTAGTTACTACTGGTCCAGGGGCATTAACCGAAGAACTGATGAATGTAGCCATCAGTAAATCCCCCTCCCTTGACACTGATAAACAGCATTTGTTGCATTGCACTCTACATTACTGTAGCAAACCAGGACCTGATAAAGAATATGAGCAAGAACTGTTTAGAAACCATGCTAACAGATTAGTATTACGAAATTTGTACTGGGACACAGAAGGAAACAGTGTAGTGAGCTGTTCATTGCACCAGGAATTCCTAGCACTTTACAAATCTAATCGATTACCACATGTGAGTTTAACTAAAGATAGAAATGTGAAGTGGGCGGACCTAGGAGAAAAAGTCACAAGGTGGGAAAAGCAGACAGAGTTGGAACTTTCCGAACAGGGAGTACAAAAGCAGAAATTAAATTGGATAATGCAGACACACCCAGCTGTAAACTCACAGGCAAGTGAGGACAGCTGAGTAGCACTCTTACTAGAGGAAGAGGAAAAAGCCTTACGAGACATACCAGAGACTCTCTGGTCAACAGGGAAATCAGATGTAGGACTCATTCGTACAGCAGGACCAGTTACTATCATGCCAAAATCAGCATTTAGACCTCAAAAGAGACAGTATCCCTTGAGAAAGAATGCAGAAATAGGAATCAAACCTATAATAGCAGCCTTACTTAAGGAAGGAGTCTTAATAGAATCTCCCGATTCACCATGTAATACACCCTTATTTCCTGTTAGGAAAGTAAATGGAGAATGGCGTATGGTCCAAGATTTACAAGCTGTAAATGACGCAGTTATACCCAGGGCACCTACGGTGCCAGATCCACACACTTTATTGAATGATTTGAAACCTCAACAAAAGTATTTTTCTGTGGTAGATATTAGCAATGCATTTTTCTCAGTACCGATACACCCTGACAGCCAACATTGGTTTGCACTTACATTTCAGGGGAAAAGGTATACATATACACGACTACCACAGGGATATTGTGAAAGTCCAACAATATTCACACAGGAAATGGCAAGTAACCTGCCGGGATTTATCCCACCGAAAGGCAGTCAGTTTTTACTTTATGTAGACGACATTCTGCTGGCAGCCCCCACCCAGCAAGAATGCAGAGAGGATACCATAGCATTACTACAATTTTTAGCCAATCAAGGACACAAGGTAAACAAAAACAAACTGAAACTTTGGAAAAACAGGTCAAATACCTGGGATATGTAATATCCAAAGAAGGCAGAATATTAGATGAAGACAGAAAAACAGCAATATTACAAGCACCTAAGCCAACTACCAAGAAGGAAATGATGTCCTTCCTGGGTACTACTAACTTTTGTCAGAGTTGGATTCCAAACTATGCCTTGGAATCTGCTCCACTGACCAACTTGATATTCAAAAAGCCTATGGCAGCACAAGATTTATTACAGTGGACACCAGAAGCAGAATCAGCTTTCTGCAAATTGAAACAACTGATAGCTTCTTCATTAGTTTTAGGATTACCAAACTATCATAAACGATTTTTCCAAACTGTAGATTGTAAGCAAGGTTATATGACATCAGTTTTAACACAACAGCATGGGGACAAACAACGCCCCATAGCTTACTACTCATCACAGCTAGACCCAGTGGCGCGATCCCTGCCCCACTGTGTACAAGCAGTAGTCACAGCTGCAATGGCAGTGCAGGCTTCAGCCTCAGTAGCATTGTTCCACCCTCTCACATTGAGAGTGCCTCATGCAGTCGCAATTATTTTACTGCAAGAAAAAGTAGCATATCTTTCTCCTGCTAGACATCTTTCCTGTATGACTATACTGTTGAGCCAACCTCATATGACAATTGAATGATGCACAACTTTGAATCTGTCAACCTTGCTCCCAACCCCTGCAGATGGCAAACCACACTGCTGTCTACAGGAGATTGAGCAAAAGACACTACCTAGAAAAGATCTTTCAGATGTTCCCTTGGATGATGCCGAGGTGACATACTATGTGGACGGCTCGTGCAGGAGGGGTCCTACAGGACAGAATCTAGTGGGGTATGCAGTAGTTTCTGATACTGAGATTTTAGAAGCAAGGTCTTTACCACACAACCTATCTGCACAAGCAGCAGAATTGATTGCTTTGACAAGGGCATGTACCTTGGCAAAAGGTAAATGAGTGAACATTTTTACTGACAGTCAGTATGATTTTTCTACTGTACATGTTTTTGTGCAGCAGTGGAAAAATAGAGGAATGATAACATCTCCTGGTAAACCAATTAACCATGCACAATTTATTTTAGATCTGTTAGACTCTATTCAGTTACCTCAGAAAGTAGCTATTTGCAAATGCATAGCTCATACCAAGCAACAGGATAGAATTTCAAAAGGTAATGCGAGGGCTGATACAGCTGCAAAACAAGCGGCTTCAGCTTCAGAAGTATTTATTTTGAGTGCGGAATTACAACCATCTGAGATTTTAGACTTAGAAATGTTAAAAACAATGCAGACACTTACTACAAATGTAGAAAAACAAAAGTGGATAAAACGAGGAGCAATCCTTGAGAAGGGACTGTACATCTCCAAAGAGAAGAAACCGATTTTGCCATCTAACTTGTTTAGATATGCAGCTTTGTTGAGCCATGGGCAGTGCCATGTCTCAACAGGGGGGATGGTACAGTTAGTGAATCAAGTGTTTACGACGTATGGATTTACAAACTACACAAAAAATTTTTGTGCAGCATGCCATGTTTGTAACAAGCATCATGCACAAGGGGCATTAAAACCTGAGCAAGGGAGTTTCCCTACACCACCATATCCATTCCATACTATTTGTATGGATTTTATAGAGCTGAACAAATGCTAAAATAAGAAGTACTGCATTGTCATTTTAGATATGCTTTCCAAATGGGTGGAAGCTTTTCCAACTAAAAATCCAGATGCAGCTACTGTTGCAAAAGTCCTCTTTAAAGAAATTATTCCTAGATTTGGCATACTAGAAAAGATTTATAGTGACAATGGCACACACTTTGTAAATCAAACTATACAACAACTAAGCTGATATTTCGGGATTTTTCTGAAAAACCATTGCGCATACCACCCCCAATCTGCAGGATTAGTAGAGAGGCACAATGGGGTTTTGAAAAACAAACTTAGGAAATTGATTAGTGAGACACAAAAGAACTGGGTGCATTGTCTACCTCTGGCACTGTTGAGCATGAGAACTGTTCCAAATGTAAAAGGGTTAACTCCTTTTAAAATACTGTTTGGGAGGGCATATTATACACCTCAATGGAAACCTCTCATGCCTGCAGAGCAGGAGGCTGACAGTTCACTTGCAGAGTATATGAGGCGATTTTTGAAAAACAAACTTTTGCAGTTAAATTCTGTTTCAGATAAAGAACAGACCAGACCATCAGAAGCAGCAATAGCCCCAGGCACGTGAGTCTGGGTGAAGGTTGTGAAGAAAAAGAACTGGAGTTCTCCGAAGTGGGAAGGACCGTACCAGGTACTACTGTCGACACCCACTGCAGTCAAGATCGCAGAGCGAGCATCCTGGATTCATCTGACACACTGTAAACTGGTTAAGAACTTTGAACTGGACTAAAACCTTGTTACTGTTGTACAACGAGAACAAAATGACCAGGTATAGAGTAAATAGAGATGCAGAACAACCTCAGAAAATTTGCATGATTATTCTGATAGCTATACTGATAACATTGATCTTTTTGCTGTGGCCTTTCCTTTTCCCAGCCACAAGAGTTGAACTGATCAAACGTGATGCATTACTCATAGACTGGCATCCAAACTTTAACACTTACCAAGCAATTGAATATGTGTTTGCTGAGACTTTTAATGTTTCGAACTGCTGGATTTGCACAGCTATACCAACAGCATACAGGGGATTATTAATGACTGCTGTCCCCCTAGGGGTCAATAAGACCTGGGAAAACTTGATTTTTGATACTACACCTGTGAAATCACAAGACAAAATAGCATTGTACCTACCTGTTACACAAAAAGGGATTGTATGTTTTTACAAGAATTACACTATTCAGGTGGGTTGGAGCAATTGCAATGTGACTGTTTCTTATAAATGTTGTATTAAAGCCAGTAAGACTAAAACTATTTGTGATACAAACTATGATGCATATTTTGCGAAGATGCATAGAAATGTTGATGAACTACAACATAATCCTGTTCTTTTAAAGCAGCTTTCTATTATTGATAAGAAAATGTTTCATACAGGGCAAGCTTATATCAATACTAAAGTAGAGAATTGTTATATTGTTTGGGGGAAAAAAGCATATAGATGGCTACCTGACAATTGGTCCGGCAGTTGTTTTTTGGGTTACCTGGTTCTGGCCATACGACTCACTGCAGCTTTGCCTCAGGGAAAAATTAGAAACGTCAGAGAGGTCAGCAGTAAACGTAGAAGTCCAATTAAGAGACCTGAGAATCCAGTAGGACGAATCGAAGCAGGGTGGAGAAACCATACCTCCGTAAAGAACAAAGATAAACTGACACACATGGACTTGAGTGACACCATTATATCATGGGCAGGCATAGCCCCTGCATATGGCGCAGTGAAATTGATTTGTGAACTGAGAAAACTGTCTAAACTTCTCGAAGTTATGAGCAATGCAACTTTTTCTGCTCTCGAATTAGTGACTGATGAAATGAATGCTATGAGAACTGTGGTGCTTCAGAACCGCATGGCTCTCGACTTCACCCTAGTGGTGAGAGGTGGTATGTGCACTTTAATCAAAGAAGAATGTTGTTCGTATATTCCTGACAACCAGCATGAAATAAACTACCATCTTGAGGTGATCCAGCAAGTGTCGACCATGACCAAACCAGGCCCAAACCCTTTGATGGACTTTTTCCAGAATCTGTTTGGGGGGTGGGGTTCCATCCTAATGAACATCCTGATTGCCATTTGTGTAGGATTACTCCTATTATGAGCATGCATTTGTTGTGGTATTCCTTGCATGAAAAAGTTAATCAAAGATTTTATAGATATATCAGTTTCTGAGACTTTGTATCAAAGTACCGAAATTGAAGAATTGTTGAAAAGTGAAACACTTTCATAAGTTTAAACTGAATGACTCTCTTAACTGCAAATCCTGAATGGAAGAGGTTAGGAGAAGAAGCAAACTGTTTATTCTTTTGAGAATAGAATTAAAAAGTATTAACGGGGGGAAATGTCAGAAAAATATGTATTAATGTGTGTGCTTAATGCTAATTAGAAACTAAATGAGTTAACACGTTTTTCATTCTATTTTATATGCACTATTTTATATACAGCTTAATTTCATATGAGACTAAAAGATGCTTTTGAAACTGCAGTGTGCTTTCTGAAACTTGCAAGATACCCTCTGACCTAGTAACTGCTAGCACAGCAATATTCATGTTTATGCCTTTTGGAAATGTACTTAAGAAGCAGGTGATTATCTGCTAGGTCAGGAAGCAATAAATGAACAATGCCATATTCTGTAATGTAATGATTTTTAACAATTAGCTCTGTTCGAAGTATGAGAACACGCACAGCTGCAGAAGGAAGAGATAAAACAGACAAAGGACTCTTGGAGAAATGAACTGCAATCTATACTTGCTTTGTGCTCAAATTAGCCATAGTACCTTGAATGGTAACATTGCATATATTTAACCGGTGGTAGCCAAGGCCACATTGTTTTTCTTAGGAAGTCTCTCACAAAAATTGATAATACAAGCAGAATTTTACAAAACAATCACTACAAAATGATGATGTTAAAACTTGTGATTTACTACGTCAGCTTGGTAGGCAATGTCTTATTAGAAAATGTATAAAAATGCTTGCATTTCCTGATTCTAGCCAGACAAACTCTGTATTAGCACGTTTTTGTCTCCTTGCTGCAAGATTAAAGTACCTTAACCTGAACCTACCGTGTATTGATCATTTTTAAAGTATATTTTTCCTTTGACACATAGTGATTAACAATTTGATTAACACAGCAATTAATTACAAACATAGTTACAGATGAAGAACATAGTACATCAGTAGACAACTAGAATCTTTATCTGCAAAGTACATAACAGACATTAACAAATGTTACAATAAGAAGTTCCTGCTGTATAATAAGTACTAGGCTTATGAGGATCTGAGCTTGCTATAATCAAGGTAGTTAGTGGGGTGGAAAGAAAGGTAGTGGTTGGATGGGGTGGGTGATATTAGAGTGGGAGTTGCAAGGGCATAGCCAGCATGTTTTTAGGTGCGCTTTTAGTAAAGTTTTGAAGTGGGTGCATGATGGTACAGAGGTAATTGTGGGTGTGTTTATCTATGTGTTTTGGAATCAGACTGGCATGCTTGGAGTCTGTAATTATCTATGTGTTTTGTAATCAGACTGGCCTGCCTGGAATGTGTAATTATAGTTGTGTTTTGGAATCAGACTGGCATGCTAGGAATCTGTAATTATCTATGTGTTTTGGAATCAGACTGGCATGCTTGGAATCTGTAATTATCTTTGTGTTTTGGAATCAGACTGGCATGCTTGGAATCTATAATTATCAATGTGTTTTGGAATCAAATTGCCATGCCTGGAATTTGTAGTTATCTTTGTGTTTTGGAATCATACTGGCATGCTTCTAATCTATAATTATCTATGTGTTTTGGAATCAGACTGGCATGCTTGGTATCTCTAATTATCTATATGTTTTGGAATCAAACTGACATACTTGGAATCTATAATTATCTGTGTGTTTTGGAATCATACTGGCATGCTTGGAATCTGTAATTATTTATGGGTTTTGGAATCAGACTGACATGCTTGGAATCTGTAATTATCTATGTGTTTTGGAATCAGACTGGTATGCTTGGCATCTGTAATTATCTATATGTTTTGGAATCAGACTGACATACTTGAAATATATAATTTCTGTCTGGTTTGGAATTGGACTGTCATGCTTGGAATCTCTAGTTATTTTTGTGTTTAGAATCAGACTGGCATGCTTGGAATCTGTAATTATCTTTGTGTTTTGTAATCAGACTGACATGCTTGGAATCTATAATTATTTGTGTGTTTTGGAATCAGACTGGAATGCTTGGTATCTGTAATTATCTTTGTGTTTTAGAATCAGAATGGCATGCTTAGAATCTGCAATTATGTGCTTTGTAATCAGACTGTTATACGTGGAATCTGTAATTATCTATGTGTTTTGGAATCAGACTGGCATGCTTGGACTCTTTATCTTTGTATTTTGGAATCAAACTGGCATGTATGGAATGTGTAATTATCTTTGTGTTTTGGAATCAGACTGGCAAACTTGGAGTCTGTAATTATTTTTGCATTTTGGAATCAGACTGGCAAGCTTAGAGTCTGTAATTATCTTTGTGTTTTGTAATCAGACTGGCATGTTTGGAATCTATAATTATCTATGTGTTTTGGAATCAGAGTGGCATTCTTGGAATCTGTAGTTATCTTTGTGTTTTGGAATCATACTGGCATGCTTCTAATTTATAATTATCTGTGTTTTGGAATCAGACTGGCATGCTTGGTATCTCTAATTATCTATATGTTTTGGAATCAAACTGACATACTTGGAATCTATAATTATCTGTGTGTTTTGGAATCATACTGGCATGCTTGGAATCTGTAATTATTTATGGGTTTTGGAATCAGACTGACATGCTTGTAATCTGTAATTATCTATGTGTTTTGGAATCAGACTGGTATGCTTGGTATCTGTAATTATCTATATGTTTTGGAATCAGACTGACATACTTGGAATCTCTAGTTATTTTTGTGTTTAGAATCAGACTGGCATGCTTGGAATCTGTAATTATCTTTGTGCTTTGTAATCAGACTGACATGCTTGGAATCTATAATTATTTGCGTGTTTTGGAATCAGTCTGGCATGCTTGGAATCTGTAATTATCTATGAGTTTTGGAATCAGACTGGTATGCTTGGTATCTGTAATTATCTTTGTGTTTTAGAATCAGAATGGCATGCTTAGAATCTGTAATTATGTGCTTTGTAATCAGACTGTTATACGTGGAATCTGTAATTATCTATGTGTTTTGGAATCAGACTGGCATGCTTGGAATCTTTATCTTTGTATTTTGGAATCAAACTGGCATGTATGGAATGTGTAATTATCTTTGTGTTTTGGAATCAGACTGGCAAACTTGGAGTCTGCAATTATTTTTGCATTTTGGAATCAGACTGGCAAGCTTAGAGTCTGTAATTATCTTTGTGTTTTGTAATCAGACTGGCATGTTTGGAATCTATAATTATCTATGTGTTTTGGAATCAGAGTGGCATTCAATCTGTAATTATCTATGTGTTTTGGAATTAAACTGTCATGCTTAGAATCTGTAATTATCTTTGTGTTTTAGAATCAGAATGGCATGCTTGGAATCTGTAATTATGTGTTTTGTAATCAGACTAGCATGCTTGGAATTTGTAATTATCTATTTGTTTTGGAAACAGACTGGCATGCTTGGAATCTATAATTTGCTGTGTGTTTTGGAATCAGACTGGCATGCTTAGAATCTCTAATTATTTTTGTGTTTGGAATCAGACTGACATGAATGGAGTCTGTAATTATCTTTGTGTTTTGGAATCAGACTGGCATGCTTGGAGTCTGTAGTTATCTTTGTGTTGTGTAATCAGACTAGCATTTTTATAATTGGTAATTATCTTTGTGTTTTGGAAACAGACTGGCATGCTTAGAATCTCTAATTATTTTTGTGTTTGGAATCAAACTGACATGAATGGAGTCTGTAATTATCTTTGTGTCTTGGAATCAGACTGGCATGCTTGGAGTCTGTAGTTATCTTTCTATTGTGTAATCAGACTAGCATTTTTGTAATTGGTAATTATCTTTGCCTTTTGGAAACAGACTGGCATGCTTGGAATCTGTAATTATTTTTGTGTTTTGGAATCAGACTGGCATGCTTGGAATCTACAATTATCTTTGTGTTTTTGGACTCAGACTGGCATGCTTGGAATCTAATTATCATTGTATTTTTTGGAATCAGACTGGCATGCTTGGAATCTATAATTATCTTTGTATTTTTAGAATTAGACTGGCATTCTTGGAATCTGTAATTATGTGTTTTGGAATCAGATTGGCATGCTTGGACTCTGTAATTTTCTTTGTGTTTTGGAATCAGACTGACATGCTTAGAATCTGTAATAATCTTTTGGTTTTGGAATTAGACTGGCATGCTTGAATCTGTAATTATCTTTGTGTTTTGGAATCAGACTGGCGACCTTGGATTCTGTAATAATCTTTGCATTTTGGTATCAGACTGGCATGCTTGGAGACTGTAATTATCTTTGTGTTTTGGAATCAGAGTGGCATGTTTGGAATTTGTGATTATGTTTTGGAAACAGACTGGCATGCTTGGAATCTGTAATTATCTTTCTCTGGATCATTATGTACTCAGAGTTCTTTCAGTATGTTTTCTTAAATCACATCTACATCTGGTGCATTGAAGTCTTCCTTCAAATTGCTGCACTGTCTCTAAATACGTTCAGTGAACTTTACACAATCTAGTCCAATATGTTTCTATATATAGTTTTTAATAGTTTTTGTGTAATTTGTAGATGCATGGATTTGTTACATTATATTGTATTGAATGCAAACAAAATCTGTTGAACATCACAGCTGCATTTAACTTTTTTATTTTCAATGTATTTGGATTGCAAAGTTACAAGTGCAGTTTTTAACTGATGTCATATTTACTGTTCAACTTATATATAATAATTGTAAAACTGGAACCAATAACATGGCTTTCTATATCTGGAAATCCTATCCCTATATTATTCCATTCTTAATATATATTTTTGTAAGCTATTCTTGGCTTATCAGGTAACACAAGAAGGTTAACGATAATTATTTAATAATGTGATTGGAATGAGAAGATGAATACTGAACATGATCTTTATCAGCTTTTAATATTGGTGTTACAGAGAAATATCTCCAGGATCTTAGAATGTCACTTTTATGTTGAACATTAATGCATACAAATTTTATTGATTTTACTACTTTAGATGAAAATAACCTGTAAACATTCAGATTTAATTCATTTATTCTCAGAGTATTCTCTTCTTTTCATTTCTTTGTGTGTTACTTAAATTCTGCTTCCCTAATTTGTTTTGTTACTAGGTCTTTAGCATCCTCAGATAAAGTTCGTATGCATGTTATTATACGAAAAATAAAAAAATGTATGTGTTTATTTTCTGTATCTATTTCATTTTTTCATTGTTTTTTTTTTTTTTTTCTTATATATCTTCTAATGACATAAAGTGTATCTTACATGCCGATTTTATCTCTTTTACTTTCCAAACACTTTATATCATATCTATCTTTGTCCCGGTCCCCTTCAATAACCACATCATACTGAATGACTTTTAATGACCTTTATTAAACTTCCATAAATAACTTTGTTAACCAATATTAAATTATGATTGAAACATCGTATAGCTGATTTTAATCAAAGCAAACACATCCATGTAATCTTAATCAGGACAGTGTGATTTACACCAAAATGTGCTTCCCTACCCAGTTACACTTGCATAAACCCACTTAAGCGCCTCCATATCCTTACCTTATTTCTTCCCAGTCGTCCCTCATTCCCATTTTGACCCTTTCATCCACTCCCTCATCTGTATTTCCCTTAATATATTTATCTAACCCCCCCTTTCTGAAGATGTCTCCAGAATAATTGCTTTGTTACCAAACCTCATTTCAAAGAGTTGGTGATCTGTCCCCTTATCCCTATTCTTCTAAAAGTAAAATATCTTGCTTTATTTAGGTGTTGTAAAAATCTTTGTAAGTGATGTTTTTATTGTGGCATTTTACTCGTTCCTTTCAATTGTTCCTATATTTTTGTGTAGCACTTTGTCTGTTAGTAGTTTAGCTACGCAGTGGTAAATTCTAAAGTTTCTATCACGTGAATTTCTCTTTCTATCTCTCCATCACTCTCTTAATAGCCCCAGTTAATGTGTTCATCTGTTTAATCGGTGTTCTATCATTTTGTTGTCTCTTTCTCTTATCTATCTTAATAAACCTCACCATCAAGCTTGGCTTAGCAAATATTCATTGCTTTCTATTTCCTGATCTTTTCCTTGCTGTGTAAATAAAACTGGACCATCAAACATGTCTCCTGCAGAAAATTCTTCAAGCTTTAGTTTGTTGTATATCTTCTCCAGATGTCTTCTGATCTGGTTGTTCTACCTTTTTCTAGGAATTTATTGACTCATTATGTTGTAATATTACATACATGGTGCCTCCACACTAAACCTGTCACTTCCTAGTTGGTCTTTCACTTAGGTCTGTCTGTTACTTTTCTGTATCACTATTGTTTCTCAACACATTGCACTTTTGAGTTCATTATTCTTGTCTTTGTAAAATTTAGCTTGTCACAATGTCTTTTATCTGAAAATACTTTCAAGTATCTTTGGAGCTACAGTGGTCTTATTGGTTACTATAACTTTCATTTCTCTACAAATATTGCACCATATCAGATCTCCACTTCTTTTCCAACTCCATGATGCTTTTCTATAAATTTCATTTGTTTTCCTTTTCATGAAGCACTTCCTTGGTCACATTTTTTACAGGAGAACAATGATCCTTTATCTAGGTACTATTTTGTTCTATACCATTTTGTTAAAGATCTTGCATTTTTATCTGCAGCTTTCACTATTTTTCTGATGCAATTTATTTCCCTATAACTTCTTTCTTGCTCTTGCTATATATCCTCTGTCTGGGAGTAGTAGAAATATCACATAACCTCTTACTTATCATCAACAGTGCACTTTATTGCCTGTCTGCTTTTTTCTTAACCCATTTTTTTTGTGGACTGCTGCTTCTTTTTATCCTTGGGGGAGGGGGGAATCACTCACAGTGAACTCCAGCCCTGTGGTAGGAATGTGTCCATGTTCTCATGAGTAAACTAAAACTAAAATATAGCAAATGACAAAAAGGTGGTCTGTTACAGCAAATACAATCCAGGAAACATAAAACAAACCAACCACCACAGCTAAAAGCATAAATTAAAATACTGCTAAAATGGATAAGTGCTTTCACACAATATAGTGCTTCATCATCTCTATGAGTTCAGGCAATAACAACATATATCACTAAATACCAATTAACAATTAAAGACTTAATGATGTAATGAACTTGCTTGTAAAACAGGCTTTAAAGGAACAGTAGCCTTCAAACCTGGAAATCTATGTGTTTGCAAACACATTATCCATTTCAATTCCAAAACTTCAGTTTTATTAACAATGTCTCCACCTCTAATACTATGTGCAAGCATTTCTAGAACCGTGAATACAAAAGAATGTCCCTCATTTTGATGAATATGTTTGAATAAAGCATTCAAATGATTGTTTCCTTCTAATATCATCCATATGCTGTAACACATGTGCTTTCAAATTCTTATTAGTTTTACCTATATAGAAAGCTGCACAATGTGAACAGTTTTCAAGGTACACAAAATTATTAAATTTACAGTCAGAATAGAAATTAAACTTGTATTCCTTTGACGTAACAGGATGTATAAAAATATTTCTACTAGACATAAATATACAGGCATTACATGACTTACAAGGAAAAGTTTCTTTTCTCCCTGTCAGTGGTGTATCTTTTGGAAAGGTTCTATAACATAAGTGCCTTCAAAGTGAAGGATTATTTCTAAAAGTAAAACAGGGCCTATCACCCACTATTGTATTAATCCTATCATCTGAAGACAGAATGGGACAATTTTTAGAGATGGCGTCACAAACTGATTTAATATTGCTACTATAGGTTAAAGGAATATAACATTTAGATCTAACTGTCTTAGGTTTAGTATCATTGCCATTCCTACTCAGTAAATAGGGCTTACCTATGTACTTCATAAGCTATTAGTCTCAGAGAATATACTATTCATGTCTCAATGGCAATAGCCCCTGTTGACAAAATCAAGACTTAACCTCCCAATTTCCATTTGTTGTTTTACCTACATGTTTTCCTATAAAGGGATGTATCTATTCGATTACCTTGAAGTGTAATTAAAACATCGAGGAACTTTATACTTTCATAAGCATGTTGAGTAGTAAACTTAAAACAAGTCGTGCTATTTTCTAAAAAAGAGACAAAATCATATAATTCAACAGATCCATCCCACAACATAAAAACATTGTCAATTAAACATTTATAAAACATTAAATATTGCTTGTAGTTATGATTAGAATAGACTACTTCAGCTTACCAGTTAGCTAACACTAAATTAGCATAACTGCTGGTGCAGGGTGTGCCCATGGCAACACCCTGCTTCTGCTAGTAAAACTCCTGATTAAACACAAAAATATTGTACTGTAAAACCATTTCCAAAAGAGTACAAATCAAACTTATATGCTGATCTGAATACTCACTGTTTCTATACAAAAAGGATCTTATAGATTCTAAACCAAACTCTATCAGAATAACAGCAAATAAAGTACAAATATCCATAGTAACTAAAATAAATTTCCAATTTAAAAAGTCAAGTTGTCATGTGCATTCACCAATGGTCCAAAGAAAGTCCACCATATCTCTAAGAACAGTAAGAGCCTTAGTGGGAAGTCCCTTCAACTGATGCTCTACATAAATAGAAGAAGGTTCTATAATCCAACCTCAAACTGAGAATATGGGACACATCTGTGAATTAACAAAATCTTTAAGAACCTTCTGCAGGCCTTGTATTAAAGGAATAAGTGGGTGCTCAACCAATAAATACTTGTAAAGCTCTTAAGTTGGTAAATCAGTTAAAAGCATGTCATAAAGATGCTTGCATACTCCATTGATAAGTCTATAAACTTCTGATTTAGTTAACTGCACAATAGTTTCAGGATCAAATATAAGCTCTTGCATACAACTTATATAAAAGTTACTGTCCATAACAATAGTAGCCCCTCCCTTGTCAGCAGGTTGAAAAATAATATCAACATTAGTTTGTAACTGTCTCAAAGCCAATGCTTCATCTGAAGTTAGATTTTAATATGTGCTGTTTGCCAGTTTATTAAACACATCATAGAACTCATTCTCACGAGCTGTAAGAAATGCATTAAGCATAGGATGGGATGGTAGATTAAAAAGACTCGATTTAGCAAAAACCTGACATTCATTATTATCCAAATTAAAAAATAACAGCTTAAGTGCTACATTTCTTAAAAATAGTCCTAAATCAATCAACACTTCAATAACCTTTAAGGATTTTTCAGGAATAAATGAAAGCCCTCTATTAAACACATTCAAATGGACCTGAGTTAAATCAAAAGAGGAAATGTTGACCACTAAATTTTCTGTGGAGTTAGAAGTAAGTCCTTCAGATGATGCTCATAAGATAGTCTGGGTCTCTTCTGTCCACTACTGAGAGACCATTCTCACTTGGGAGTTAACATGAACTTCATTTGAACTGGTAGAACTGGAAAAACTGAGGAAGAGGCTGCTGCTCCATTGGTAGATTTAGGTCTAGCTCCTCCTACTGATCGCTGATTGGTTGTATTATTGCGGGGCAATTCAAATACTGTTCCTGGTAAATCTGACTCTCCCAAGGAAATCTTTGGTAACTCTGTGCATTGATTAGCTGAAGGAATACTATTGGCATGAATTGAAAGTTCTCTAGTACTTAAATGATGAGATGTCCTTTCCTTGGCCAAACAAAAATGTTATCTTCTATAAAATTGGCATGATCCCTCTTAAGTTTCTTCTTTTCAAGTTGATGCAAGCAATCATCATAATTAGCTATATTAATTAAAACCATTTCAATCTTGTCAATAAAAATTCACTCTTGAATCTAATGGACAAATCATGTTGCAGCTTCTTAAATTTCTCCACTAAATCTCTCTTAATAGTTGTTAAAAAAGTCTATGAGGAGCCTAATAAGTTAAAACTAAGCTCCAAATTTAAGGTCTGACATTTCTGTAACAGTGAAAAAAAATAACAGAAAAAACCCTCTCAAAAGAGCGGAATCTCAAAACTGGTGAAATTAAAATAAAAATAAAAAATGCCACCAAACCCGTACAGAACAGTAACACTTGACAAACTTTATTACAGAAAAAGACTAAGTGCTTTCACCCTGTGGCTCCCAGGGCTTCATCAGAGTAACTGTTAAAATTCAAATGCAAGCTTAAATAAACTTCTTAACACAGTCACATGATCAATGCAGTCTGGAAATGAATGAATACTTATTTAAAAAGACATTACATCAGCATGAGCAAAGTGCAGTGTTTAAAAGAAATCGCCTTTAAATATATATATAAATATAAAAAGGAGTCATATATTAATTCACTTATAGCAAATTGTTGTAAAGTGCTTATGCTAATAAAATAAATATATTTATAACTTATTTAAAAATACTAGTTTAAAATGTTAACTAAAAGTGTCAAATAAAAATACACACTGGTTACAATACATACAACCTACATTGTTCTATATGTATTTAGGGAACCAAGAACCAGAATTAACAGATCTTAAATATAATATTTTCAGATCTCTAATGCCCTTAATTTTAGCACCAGAGCTAATGAGATACTGTCATTTATTTTTATTTATTTATTTTACATTTGTTGACCGGGATAGTCCAACTGGATACATGTCCATTTTCATTGGAGGCCCGGGGGAGAAAAGCACCACAGTAAACAGTAAATTTATGCCAGGATAATCTGTGGCATTATTTCTTAGTTGCCACTCAAATTCTAGTTTCTCAAGATATAGGTTCAAGTCTCCACCCCTACCATAATCAAACAAACTGTCGATGACAAAGAAGAGGAATTTTTTGAAATTGTTACAGTTCTTAGAATGCATATATACTGCATTCCCTTTTTTCTCTTTCTTGATATCTCTACTATGTTCTAATGTCCTTTTCTTAAGTTTCCTAGTGGTTTTACCCAGAAAACAGGACAGGACATACAGGTAGCTAAGTACATCATCTTGGTATTGCAGTTGCATTTAAAAGGACATGGAAGGGTACGATAATAACAATCAATTGCAACATATGGACCTGTATTGATAAATTTACAGGCCTTACAAGCATTACAGTTTGACATTTTGGAGACTAAACCTTTTGTTTTTATTTGTTGCTTCATCAATAAGTTTTTAATGTTAAGACCCCTACCATAGGTAATTCTAGGAAACAATCCTAAGATGTTCAAAGTATCATGATCAAAAGCTGTGTTCCAAGTATTGTGAACTATGGATGTGATTGTCAAAGCATCTTTGTTGTATGGGAGAACTAACATACTATCAGTTGACAAAACTTTTTTGTTATTGTTGTTGTTATTATTAAGACCTTTTTCTGTGTTTAATATTGGAATAAATCTGTTGTTCCTATTCTGTATAACATAATTCCTAGTTTTAATCAACATTTTGAATGGGTATCCTCTGATTCTAAACATTCCAATTAATGTGTATATCTCATTTTCAAAATCAGTGTCATTGCTTGTTAATCTTGAAATTCATACCATTTGTCCTTTCACTATGCTTTTCTTTTGATGCATAGGGTGGCAACTGTTGTAGTGGAGAAAGGAATTAGAATATGTTTTCTTCCTAAAAAAATAATTGATTGTAATTTCTTGTTAGTCCTGTCCCATACCAATCTTATATCAAGGTAATCTATACTTTCTACAGCTACCTTGTATATAAACCTTAACAATGAAGGGTTAAGATAAGTGATAAAATATACTAGTTCTTCCTGGGTACCTTTCCAAAAAATCAATATGTCATCCAAAAAATCTTAGCCATGTTATAATTTTACTATAATAAATTGATGGACACACACATTCCCGTTCCCATTGGGCCAGCACCAAATTGGCTTAAATAGGTGCACATTTGGCCCCCATGGCTAGCCCTGATATTTGATAAAAAATTTCTCCCTCAAAACCTACAAAATTATTGTTCAACACCAAGTCCATTAATTCTACTAATAATTGTCTTTTAACATTGTCTATATCATTCTCCACCATTAAGGTTTCCTGAAATAATTTCAAACCTTCATTGTGTGGGATAACTGTAAATAAGTTCATTACATCAATAGTGACAAACAAAATATCATCTGGAATTACAATATCCCGCAAAATCTGTAGGTAGTACCATGAATGTTTTAGTACATGAACATAGTTGCTTAATAATGGTTTGCACCAAAAATCAATGTATGCAGCCATAGATTCTGTTTTGGAAACTGTTGCTGCCACAATAGGTCTAAATGGTGGGTCTTGTAAATCCTTGTGGATTTTCAGAATCCCAAAGATATAAGGTGTTACAGGGGACTCAACAACCAAATATTTGTATTCAACTGAATCCAATACTCCTTGAGTTAAAAAATCATATAACATCCAATCAATTTTAGCATATGCTCTACACAATTCATTTTTTGTAACTCTTTCATAAGTAGAACTATCATTCAGTAACTCATATATTTTAAATACATAGTCGTTGTGGTCCATCAGAACAACCCCCCCCCCCCGCCTTTATCAGGTTTCATAGCTCTAACATGGTGGTCATTACTCAATTGCTTGAGCGCGTCCTTTTTATTACATGTTAAATTATCACTACCCTTTGTAACATTGTGAAATATATCACGTATCCCTTCCTCACATATAGTATCAAACTGTGCAACAGAATTATTCATTGGTGGTAAAAAAGTGCTTTTTCTTTTCAGTATTTTCTTGTCATTAAAAAGTTCATCTTCATCATGAAAGAACATTCTTGAATTCAATTGCCTAGTAAAAAGCCTTAAATTAGTAAGAACCTTGGCAATATCCAATGAAAAACTAGGTACAAAAGAGAAACCTTTGCTAAGAACAGACAAATGGTTGTCATTTATACAACATTTATACGGACACTTGTATCCAACATTTTTAAACTAGTATTTTTAACTAAGTTATAAATATATTTATTTTATTAGCATAAGCAATTTACAACAATTTGCTATAAGTGAATTAATGTATGACACTTTTTATATTTATATTTATATGTATATTTAAAGGTGATTTCTATTGAAAACAGCACTTTGCTCATGCTGATGTAATGTCTTTTCAAATAAGTATTCATTGATTTCCCTGTTGCATTGATCATGTGACTGTGTTAAGAAGTTTTTTTTAAGCTTGCATTTGAATTTTAACAGTTACTCTGATGAAGCCCTGGGAGCCACAGGGTGAAAGTACTTAGTTTTTTTCTGTAATAAAGTTTGTCAAGTGTTACCATTCTGTACGGGTTTGGTGGCATTTTTTTATTTTTATTTTTATTTTTATTTCACCATTTCTGTAACAGTTCTGGGAACACATCACCATAAGTAGGCATACACAGTACTCGCAGGCCTCTTGGAATAATCCTATAATGTAGACAGGCCTCCAAGTGTAAATGCTGCCACTGTATTCACTTTAGTTTGTACAGAGTATTCTCAAAATGTTTTAGAACAGGGAAAAAAACATCCATATGTTTGAATAAAGCATTCAAATCCTTTGAATGCTTTATTCAAACATATTAATCAAAATGAGGGACATTATTTTGTATTTACAGTTCTAGAAATGCTTGTGCATATTATTAGAGGTGGAGACATTGCTTGTAAGCACATAGAATTCCAAGTTTGAATGCTACTGTTCCTTTAAGCCTGTTTTACAAGTAAGGTCACTACATCATTAAGTCTTTAATTCCTAATTGGTATTTAGTGATATAAATATATGCTGTTATTGCCTGAACTCATGGATCAGATGAAGCACTATATTGTGTGAAAGAGCTTATCTGCTTTAGCAATTTTTTAATTTATGCTTTTAGCTGTGGTGGCTGGTTTATTTTATGTTCTGATGAGTCTAATTTTTTTAGTCTTGGCACCATTATCTGCGCCAGGACTGGACACATTTTTATCCTGGGAGCAGTGTACACAGTCATCTTTATGTTTTAACCTGTCTTTCTCCATGATGTATAAATACTGTCTGCATAACAGTATTGTCTTGGAGAATTTCTGTAAAAACATGGTCCACAATATGAAGGTACTCACTAAGGCATGAGGATGAATGCAGTGTAGGCAATATTCTTAACCTTTTCTTACTGATTCTGTCTCTCCATTAGGATCCCAAGTATGAGCAACCTAGTAAACAAGCCACATATAACAAACAAACAAATAGATGTCAGCAAACATTTCTCTATTTTAAAACTTTGAGAAAATCCGCTGGTGTGTTCAATCCTCCTTCTTTGTTTTATACCCTAGCAAACCACGTGTTTACTAATATATACTAATGACAGGCAAAACTTCTGAATTGCCACAGATTGTGTACCTCTCAACTGCACAGTTTTTCTCAGAATGTCCAGATTTGTGCCTCATACGTTTGGTCCATTTTTCATAAAATTGTGGTTTTCTGGCAAATTAGTTTATAGGCTCATAGGTTCATAGGACAATACTAACTACTGGCCCAGAGACAGCCTAGCCAAGAATTTCACCCATGTTCCCACAAAGTCCGCACATGTTTTCCATGTCCAACAAGGACACAGGTGAGATCCCAGGGGTATATTTTCTGTTTCCCATCCAGTCATCCAGGTTCCTGTTAAAGAGGACTGGTGAGGTACTCTGCTTGACATGGAGAGGAAGTCTATTCCACAAATGAGGGAGTCATTGAGACACAAATATATCATGCCAACAAGTTATATTAATGTCACAGACCAGGCTGAGACCTTGCTTGTGTGGGTAGCATGAGTGGAGTTTGACTTACAGATATGCAGCAATTCCATCAAGGCTGAGTCTGAGATGGCCTTGTATGTCAGACAGAGGTCACCTCTGAGCAGTATGTATGAGAATGAGTAGAGGGACAGGGCTTTTAGCCTATCTGTATTGGATAGGTGTTTGAGACCCTGGATTTTCCTGGTCAGGAACCTCTGTGGTCTCTCCAACTGCTTCATGTGTTTGGCAAGATGCATGCTGAAGGGAGCATTGTGCTCAATAATGGGTCTGACAAGCAAGGAGTACAGGGATCTTATGACCTCCTTCTTCCTGGATGAAATACCCTTACCTATGAGGTGGGTCATGTAGAAAGCCTTCCATACAATGGAGGCAACATGGTGGTCAAAAGTTAGGTTGCTATCAACCTGAGTGCCCAAGTCACTCACAACTGATTGCATGCTTACTGCATTGTTATTAATGTGATAATTAGTGGGGATGCCATTTTCCCCAAAGGGGATAATGTTGCATTTCTTGGAATTCAGTTTGAGGGCATGCTTCTGGCACCAGTCATTAGTTTGGTAAAGGTCCTTTGGAAGGATGTTCACATCACTAGGGGAATTTATGACAGTGCCCAGCTTGCAGTCATCTGCAAACTAGGTCAGCCACAGACCACTGATTTTAGCTTGCACCTCAAAAAAGTATATCCAAAACAGTAGAGGCCCCAAGACTGATTATTGGGGTATGATACTTGTTACAGGTCTACTACTAGAGGTGGCTTCCCCTATTTTGATTGAGTGGGTTCTATCAGCGATCCAGTTAGCTACCCATCTGGTAACATATGGGTTGATGCCTAGCTGGGAGAGTTTATCTATTATGCCTGAGTGGGGAATAGTGTTGAAGGCTTTGGCTAGGTCAAGGTAGGTGGTGTGCACTGTCTTGCTCTCATCCATGGCTTTGGTGACTGTTTCAAAGAAGGCGACCAAGTTTAGCCGTCACAATCCCCCTTTGACAAAACCAAACTTTGTGGGATCAAGTGTTTGGAGGTTGAGAATATCCTTGTTTATAAGATCCATGATAATGCGTTCCATGGCCTTGCAGATCAGGCTAGTTAGACTGATGGGCCTATACTTGCCTGGCTCAGTGGATGCTCCACTTTTGTGCAGGGGGGTTGACAGTGGCTGTCCTCCATTCTGCTGGGATGGAGCCAGTGCACAGGCTTTGGCTGAACAGGGTGCCTAGTGATGCTGAGAGCTCTTGCCCAAGTTCATCTAGGACACAGCCATGGATGTGTTGGGTCCCATGGAGGCTGTATTTTTTGCCTTTGAAAGGTCATTAATAACCTGCTCCCTGATGATGAGTGGAGGGGGGCAGGTGCTGGTGTCCTGGTTTACTGATGGGGACGGCTGGCAGGTGAAGATTTCACTGAACTTGCCTGCCGGCAAGTTGGCTATATCTATGGGATTTGTGTATGTGGCATTCTTGACCACTAATTCAGAGCAGGTTTAGAGTTACCTTTGAGATTGTGGGCATATGCAAAGAAGGCCTTGTGATTGTCCTTAGTGGATGTGGTCAATTTGGACTCAAAGTAAGCCTTAGAGGATTTCAACAGTGACCTTATTTGCTTGTCCAGACAAAGGAGAGATTGCTTCCAACTTGCCACCTGCTCCTTTTTGGTCCTGGACAGCATTTTCTTCCTTTTATTATAAATTCTGTTTAATCCGCGGTGGTGGTGCTGCGGTAGCGTTGTTGCCTCACAGTAAGACGCTGACCGGTTTGATTCTCAGCTAGAGCATTTTCTGCTTGGAGACATGCGTGAATGGGTGTACCTTTGTTGAAGGTTGTGCGTTAGCTGGCAACTCAGCACATAAAAATCAACTGCCAATCATTAGCGGATTGGAGTTCCGCTGTGGCAACCCCTAACCGGGAAAAGCTGAAAGACACAACAACATGCTTTAGGGTGGCCACGGTGGTGCAGCGGTTAGCATTGTCACCTGACAGCAAGAGGTTCTCCGGTTCGATTCTCGGCTGGGGTGCTTTCTGTGTGGAGTCTGCATGTCTTCCCTGTGGTCGCGTGGGTTTCCTCCGGGTGCTCCGGTTTTCTCCCACATCCCAAAGACATGCAGTAGGTGGATTGGACACTCTAAATTGGCCCTAGGTGTAAGTGTGTGCATGTGTGTGCCTTCTGTGGAAGGTTGGGTGCTGGGCTGGCAACTTGACACCATAAAACTCCACTGCCAATCATGAGCGGACAGGTGATCTGCTGTGGCAACCCCTAACCGGGAAAAGCTGAAAGAAGAAGAAGAAGAAGAAGATAAAGTCTGTTTATTGCTGCTGTCCACCAGACAGGTTTACTCTTCCTTGGGAAGATGATTTGGACTTGTCAGGTATTTCTGAGTCCATACAGCTATATAGGTGCTCATATAGTTTTTTTGGTGTAGGCTTGGACATTAGTGCTTGATTCAACTGAAGGGATGGTGGCAGTGAAGCTGCTTATACCTGCTCTAAGGAGGTTGTAGTCAGCTTTGGAAAAGTTCTTTTGTTCAACCCTGGCAAGGGGGGGTCAGGGGAGATGGTGACTTCGAAAGTGATTGCTTTATGGTCGGATCTTACCAAGGAGGATGACACTGTAGTGATGATACACTGGCTACTCATGTTGGTTAGTACCAGATACAGGATATTTTCACCTCTTGTGGGGGTGTCAACCAGCTGACATAATGCATTGGCATTGATGAAGTCAAGGAATCTAGGGGCATTTGTGTTTGAGCTAGAATAGGTCTTCCACTCTAAGGTTGGGTAGTTAAAATTGCCCAGGATCAGGGTAGAGGGTTGAATATTGATGGATTCAAGTAAGTCCAGATAGGTGGAGTGAGCCTCCTGAGTCATGGTTGGGGTCTGTAGCTAGCTATGATTTGAATAGGTGTTTTGTCAATAGTTAACTGCATCAGGAGTGTCTCCTGTGCGTCATACTGTTTGACCAGCCTGGAGGTGTGTATGTATTTGATAAATATTGAAACTCCACCTCCTTTGGCTTTGTGCCCTCTGTTTGGGGTCTGAAAGTATGGTAGGACAAGTAACCTGGAAAGGCTGGGGTATTCTCTGCAGCTTTGAACCAGGTGCCAGTGGCTGCACAAATGTCAGCATCTCCCAGGCTGAGGAATGCTTGCAATGAGTGCAGTTTGATATTAAAACTCCTAGCGTTTAGCAGCATAACCCTTAAATTCCTTTTAGAAGAAATTTCATGTTGGTAATTTTGTCCTCATGACTTTGCCTAAAAAAGGCATTATGGGGGAGGCAAGAGCCTTTGCCAGAAGTCTGAAGCCCAGGGGAGACAGATGTAGGCCATCTCTGGCAAAGCATCATGGTCTGTCGATCATGTCCTCCCAGGCTGTCAGGTACTGGATCCCCTTGGAATGACACCAGAAACTAAGCCAATTGTTAAAGTCAATCATTTTCTGTTTGTACTGAGGCATCATTCTGGGTGACGGTAGGAGGCTCCTTAAGACTAGGGAAATACCTGCCTGGGACATATATTCAGCAAACTCAATCATGTCTTTCTTCATATAGAGACAACTCATTAAAGATTGAAGTCAGGAAATAAAGACAGACATTTGAGTTTCAGACTTCATACGCTGCAGAAAATTCATGCTAATGTAAAACCTTTTCTTCTATCAACTTTCTAAGTTTGCAAGTGCAATATGGTAGTGTTGTTGCCTCACAGCAATAGGTTCTCCCGTTCGATTCTCGGCTGGAGCGCCTTCTGTGTGGAGTCTGCTGTCGAGTGGGGGTCGAAAGACATGCGTAGAATGGCCATGCCTTCGCTGAAGGTTGGGTGTCGAGCTGGCACCTCGGCACCTGTAAAAAAAAAATCTACTGCCAATCATTAGCCGACCGGAGTTTCGCTGTGGCAACCCCTAACCAGGAAAAGACGAAAGAAGAACAAACAAACCCCTATTTTTGGGCCTTTGTCCCACTTTTACTTAAGGCTTTGTCCAGATTTCCTGCTCTAATAGGTTGAGAGGTATGTAAAGAGGAATACATTTTTAAGGATTTTTCCTTATTAGGTACACAGTCTTGTAAAAAATACCTAATGTTTATTTGTAATTAGCTAATTCTGAATTGCACCACTTTTCCTGGGTTGAGAGGTAAGTGAAAGTATTACTGGATACATACTTTTTCTATAACCAGAAAAGTGTTCATATATAGATAGCTAGACAAACACACACACACACACACACACACACACACACACACACACACACACATATATATATATATATATATATATATATATATATATATATATATATATATATATATATATATATATATACATACATATATAAAAGGGCTACAAACCAATCGAACACCATTTCCCTTTAAAAAAAAAGCATGCTACCTGTTGAAAAGTGAATTTGAATTCAGTCAGAAACATGTTGTTTTTCAAAAAATATTTCCATTGGTGTTTACAAGAACATTTGAGTTGTTCATTATGTGAAGAACTTCCTCTGTGGTTTTAGAATATTTGAACTGTTTAGCAATGAGTAGTCTTCCCATGTCTAATGTGATGCCATGCTGCATGAAGTAAGTGAATGTTTCAGATCTATAGTGAATCAAAATCTGTATGCTTAATAATAATAGTAATAACAATAATTCTTATTTTATGTGGGCTACTGAAGCTCATGACTCTGAATTATTTGTTTATTTCAGCCATATCTTTAGACTGCAGTAGTTGTTTGCACTTATTTCAAGAACTGATGACTAGGAAATTATATTTTTACATGAATAGAAAATCTTGCACTACTGACCTGCAAGGTAGGTCATGGATAAATTGCTAGAACCGGCAGATTAGAGTGAGCGGTCTTAGCTTTTAAGCTTCTCTAAAATAGTCAGGCTCTTATCAGATTTTCTATCAGTCAAAGCCTTTGACTCCTGTTTCTGCATTCAGTTATGATTCTGGCTTCTGTCTGTGAGGTGTCTGACACTTGAGCTAATGACAAAAAAATGATTGTTGAGAAACTGTTTCCATTATCACATTCCGTCTTTTGAGAGCTAAAGAAAGTGAACTTGTTTTGAAAACAAATGGCTAGCTTTAAAGAGATATACAAAATACTAAAGAGGATGTGACAATAAGCTTATATCTAAAGATAGTGGGCCATTAGCTGCACACAGTATTTCAATCAGCTACATGCTGTACTTACAGCATGTTTAAGAAAGTGGTACATTACTTTTTTGTTTATTTCCTTTTTTAATACATTTTGAGTTTTACTATTTTTACCCAAATATCATTTCAGGTAATTATTTCCTATTAGCAGAGGCTGCTGCATGTCTCTATAGCTGTTTACAATGGAAGGAGCTGCATATCATTGAATAATCAGCTTATCATATTCTAGCCATAGCAATCATGGACTGTGAAACTTTTCATCTAGTTGTATGAGACAGAAGGTCATTCTTTCACCACAAATGCCATAGCATTTGAAGTTACAGTTCATATCTGGATGCTACATACGAAAAGTCAACTAGTATCCTTCATTTATGTAGTAGAAAGGCCAAGAGCTGTATAACTCAAATGACTAATACAGTATTGAATAGGGGTATTTTTTCTCTTTTATACAAAGAAAATGGCTTATTTTCAATATTCATATTTTGAACATTTTTGCATAATTTTCCTTTGATCCTCTTAAGTATACCTGGCAATATCAACAGTACGAAACTGATCTTCCCTCACATTGATTAACAATCATGTAGGCTTCGCATAAAGCCTACATGATTGCAACACGTTAGTGCAATAAGCAACAGTACTCATTGAATATGTATGCTGCTTATCACACTTATATGTGTTGTTGTTCATGAAATGGTGCTGGGAGCACAAGCACACAATATAAATAAAAGTACTTGTTTATAGACAAACATGTTTTATGGCCATATAAAGACAGCTTGTATGGAGTAAAGGCAAATGACTTTTAAGCATGTAGATGCAGGGGAAATTAACCAGGACTAATTTACACAGAACACAACATGAACAGTGCAGAGATAATTATGAGGGAGGATAAATTCAAAAAATGTCCTCATTTAATGGATGCACAAAAAACATTTTTCAATAGAAAGATGTCTATATTGACTGCAATAATAAATTGTCAAGTTCTCAATTGTTTACCCATGTACATAACACAAAAATGAGCATGCTAACAATGTATGTGAGAGGAACACAGTCCAATATTGTAGGGAAGGGGAGTAACTGTGATACTGATGTTAATAACATGCCATGTTGAGATAATAGATAGAAAGGACAGTGAATGCATTATATGTCATTAGTACTTAGTGCAGTTACTGAATATGACATGTACATAAAGGGAATGTATGTGTGATGACGGACTGTAGTGCTGTATCCTCCAGTCCATCCTGTATAAATAAGGCAAGAGCCATACAGCAACTGTGTCATGCACAGATGAAAGTGACATGTTTTAGCATTTATTTGAAAACCATAGATAAGGGGGTATATTACACTGACATGTCTTAGATAAGCATGTGTTTTATATATGTGTACATGATAAACAGTTATATAATAGCGATCAAAATACACAAGTGACAAAATGCAACACAGATCTGATGACACTGAAGTAGTTCAAGGTCTCCGTTTGTAAATGGAGTGCATCTAATACAGGTTTACAGCAGGCATACTCATAAGACATTAACACGAGTACTACATTGACAGCATGTCAACAACACAAACACATACATTATTTGTATTACTAGTAAATAAAAATTGAGAATTATAACTTCATGCAGTACTGTTTGTCTAATGTCATTACATTCATAGAATGTTAGCCTTGGCTAGCATTAAACAGCAAGCTATGTAAGCCCACTGACTGCAAACATTTGTATGAATTCCATGTGCCATAATTGAAGTCTTAATATAGCTGTGAGACTCCACCTATGTGCAGTCATTATACAATATGATTGTATTGCAATCTGTATGAAATAAAAGTACTGGAGGAGGTTTCTCTCACTATAATTGTACACTTTAACTTGTGGATGTCATTCATGCATAACAGCATTAGGACAGACAATGCTTACAGTCTTACAATGTAGGTTTTGAACACTTGACTATATGATGACAGATACTACATGATATTGGAAAAATGAATGATGTGCCACAGTGTCACTGGTGCTAAAAGTATAAGATATTTTTTGTGCTTGATGTCTGCCTGTTATTTCTTTAGAATACTGTTGCTGTATGTGTATTTGTCACACAAATTCACCTGCTAGTCGGTATACCCAGACAGATGTAGTAAGGTCATCACTTGATGAGAGAATGGCAATCAGGCACAGTACATGGATAACCATGGATTCAAACACATGCCTTACCAAGGCACCCGCATACAGAACCTAGATTCATGCCCTCATGCCACACAAAAAGCCTCAGTAGTTCTCATGGGAAAGCCAAACATCATCCCATGGTATCATCATTATCAAAGAAAGCATTTCTGTTTGAAAAAGGAGCTGAAATTATTGCAATGGAAATCCCATCCATACGTGTACACAACAGATATTAGGGTGACAACATTGTTACCTATCTGCACATTCACAGACAATGACATAAGTGAATCTAAGGAGTAGTGTCTAGATTTGAACTATCTAAGATTACGTAGTACAGAACACTGCCTGAATTGCACATGCCACATGAGATGGTCTTTTACAATTATGAAAGTGCATATTTGGATAGATGACATCACTGTTCTTTAATATGTTGATGTTCTTCTAAAATGTTTGAATGTGGTTGCATTGCACAGTAACACTACACAGCTACATGCATTAGAAGCTTTCAGTACACAACACAACTGACAAATACCCATGGACAGTAGCCATGCCAGTCATTGCTAGATTCGAACCTCCTCCATCTGTATTTACACACTCTACAGAGCACAGTACCAACAGCCAGCACCACAGGGTAACTCATATCAGCAATTTGATGTGGTTCATTTTTGATAAGATGATGCAAACATTGTGTTTCCATAACTGTTTATTGCCTGGGGTAATACAAAGCTATAGGATAATCTGCTGCCAGGGGAAAATATGTCTCCTAAATGGAAGTTTACATAAAGGGTGTTATCACAGACACAATTTTACAAGACAGTACACATACTGACATTAGTTACCAAATGCTGGATTTAAACCCCTTACATATCTATTTACAAAATTTGTTTAACACAGAATTAGCTGAAAGTTCCACAGCAGAAGTCTGAGGTGTAAAGAAAAGGTGTGCAATTTTGAAATGCTGACCTCATCGGTGGGATGGATAGAAGATATTTGTCGTAAAAATGGGCTAAGGGGAATGGGGCATCTTTTCCCATGTTAAAATCCTTGGCTGACTGGAAGTTGGTACAGCACATCCATTCAGGAAGTTATACATAACTGACATTGAAGCCACATGCACGTTACCCACTATAAGATTTGAACCTCCACCCTATCTAGTTATGCAATCTAAGAAACACAGCATTAGCTGCAAGCACCATAGGATAAGCCTGACTATTAAGGAGATAGAGTGCACTTTTGACAGGATGACCTAATCACTAAATTGCAGATAAAATGTCTGTATTAAAAGCAGGATAAACTGCAGATGGAGCCATGTCCAAAGTTAACCTTTTCAATTGAGTGGAAGTGGATACAGCATATCTTTTGCTGAAGCTTTAATTTCTTGACACAAGAACCACACAGAGTCCCAAGTTCACCACTGTCAGATGGAACCACCTACTTAACCAATTATACAATCTACACAACACCGTATCAGCTGCACATGCAGGACAAGTCTGACTCTTATGAGGAGAGAGTGCACTTTTGACATGATGATATCATTGTGGTGCTGCAGAGAAGACATCTGAGATAAAAGTGGTATAAAGGGATGGTGGAATACTCACCCAGTTTAAATTTTCCCCTAACTTGAAGATGATAGATCATGTCTGTTCAGGAAGCTATATGTATGTGATATTGCAACCACATATAAAAGTTCCCCATGGTGAGAACTGAAACTCCTAGCTATTTATTTACATAGTCTAGAAAACATAGTGTTAGTTGCAAATACCACAGGAGACGTTTGCCTCTTAAGGGGAGAGAGAGCACTTTTGATGTGGTGACCTCATCAGCCTGACATGGAGAGGATGCTTCTGTTAAAAGAAGGGCAAGAGGCAGTGGGAGCTGTGTCCAAAGTTAAACATATTCAAATCAGTGGAAGTGGACACAGCACATTTGACATTGATGAATTATTTACCTGTCACTATACCTCACAGCACACATATAAGTTCAATTTGGTGAGAATTGAACCTCCTACCTATGTATTTACACAATCTAGAAAGCACAATATTAGTTGTAAGCACCACATTAGAAATTGGAATTTAATAATGTGAAAGACCACATTGGTAGTTAGTAGAAAATCACTGTTTGAAAGAGGTGCTACTGTGCATCACAGGTTTTGTACAAACACGTGTGTGGAGAGGGCAGCATAGCAGTATTCTGCTTGTCCCATGCAATGACATACTTCTCTGCTAAGATTTATGTACTGTCCTTCATGTACATTGCATTACTGTGAGGGACATGTACCTGTTTTACAATATGGGATGCCAATAACAACTACAGCTGTAAACCAGTGGATTAACAATCAAGCATTCCTGTTACTTCACTGCAGGATGATTGCACAGAAACAGTAAACATTTATACTGTACTGTTACTTGTCTTGTTTCATGCTTGCACAGTGTGCATTGACAATACAAACATACACTTCCAAAATATGATGGTGCACTGCCAAATAACAGTGGTGGATTATGTGTGAATAGGCTACCCAGTATTATAACACAGTTGCAAGAGTAACCACCAGAGTGTAGACATAAATTAGCAAACTGACTTAACTGAGTCAATGTCACTCTGAAATCCAGATAACCTGCTGTTAAAATTCAAAACATATATATAGACATTGTGCAACCTAAGCAAATAATTATTTGTTGCATTTTTTTATTCTCTGCCTGAACCACAGTGCTGAAAAATTCAGTTGCACTGCTGATGGCAAAGAATTAGTGCATGTGGAATCATTTCTTAAGGAGCTGAAGATAGAATGGGAATTAGCAGTAGTCTATGGTGCTCTGTGTAGACTTTGCACAGACAAGCAATATATGTATGCATATATATATATATATATATATATATATATATATATATATACACACAACCATGTGTGAGTGTGATACAATATAAAACAGATATATGTTATGGTCATGTTTGACAACTGCAGTTAGTCAATCCTTATATCTATGCTAAGAGTGTATTATGAAACACATGAGGGATCAAGCATGTTATTGCTGGTGTAAACATGGCTTATGGAAACAGTTTGGAATCAAGGAAGTTTATTAGATGACATAGAAGGGATGGGAAGAGGTGGACAGTTGGCAGGAATACACATATAGACATGCTAATATATTAGTTCATGTTTTATTTCTGCACATTTTTATGCTGCATTATTGTTTGCTTTATCATCATAATGATTAATGCAGTATCTGTACAAGACAGGCTTCACAAGAGGGAGTAAGCACATTAATACAACAGTAGGATAATGGTGTGTTAAGAAATGGTGTAGCCAGCATTTACACCTGCAAAAGTCATACAAAACATTCAGAAATACTTTGGTATACATCTGGATTTGAACCTTGGGAGCATTCCAAGAAAGATCTCCAGACATGAGTACTAGCTAACCACACCGCATAGGAATTCTTATTTCACAAAGTTCCCAAGTGACAACAGATGGCAGAAAAGTGAATGTATGTATTATTCTTCATTACTTTAGCCACGGTGGTGCAGCGGTAGCATTGTCGCCTCACAGCAAGATGTTCTTCCGTTCGATTCTCGGCTAGAGCGCCTTCTGTGTGGAGTCTGCATGTCCTCCCTGCAGTCAAGTGTTGTTAGAAAGACATGCGTGAATGGGCATTCCTTCGCTGAAGGTTGGGCATCGAGCTGGCACCTTGGCACCGTAAAAATTTACTGCCAATCATTAACTGACCGGAGTTCCGCTGTGGCGACCCCTAACTGGGAAAAGCTGAAAGAAGAACAACAGAACCCTCATGACAACTGCATGGTGTACATTCAACTCTTCAGCTTGTTCAAAAGCAGATTAACCTGACTATGCATATCTCAGCACAGCAGTGGGAAGGGCACAAGAATAATGTGGCCAAAGGCAAAAAGTGACCAGATTTTGCCCTAAACTGTGTACTTCCATTTAGCCTCAGTTGCAGTTGGTGCTTAGTGCCAGACATTCTTCAAATGCATTGGAGAAAGATTAATTACCCATAAGGGAGAACATACATAAACAGAGAGAGAGGGAGGCAGGGACCAAGTAGCTCTTGACAGAAACAGTATAACGGTAGCTCATAGTATGTAGGCAACAGCTATACACAAAACAGTGTACTATAAACAGCAAGTAACACTTACCTAATGCATTGAAATTATGCAAAAACCTTTCTAGACATCTGAGCATTATATCATCACATAAGTACGGAACTACTGCTTCAAACACTTTAAATAACACAATTAAAGGATATGAATAAAAACAAATATATATATATATATATATATATATATATATATATACATCGGAGAGAAAGAGAGAGAATGACAGATGGAGAGAGGTATAGCAACAGTATTTTTGTGGGGCATGTAGTACCATCAATGTGTTGTGCTATTTTTACTTATTTCCTTATTATTAAGCTGTCATGTTGTGTACAATGAAGTGCTTGCTAATGGGAAGAAGAAGGTGTAGGAGAGTACAACCAACATTAAGATAAAAGCAAAATAAGGGTGATTTACTAAGTCTTCTTGATGGAGCTGCAATGTTTTTGCAAATGCCTTCCTTCTGCACTATTTAAATGGTATATTAATGATGTGTTGTAAATGGGGAGAAATACACATTTTCAGTTAACTATATGATAGGAATATAAAATGTCATGAAATAATAATTTGACCTACAGCTGTAAATGCAAACACATCAGTCTAAAAACAGGACATTAGCTTCACATGCCACATAAGAACTTCTAGCTCTTTACATCCAGAAGCCTAAGAACTGTTCCGGTAACTGCTTTACAGTATTGCCTTTAGTCTGCCTTTACTCTGTATTCCTATAGCACAGTGGATTTAAGCACATTTGCATAACAACAACTAGACTACTGTGGTTGAAATTAAAATCTTCAGCTTTTGCCATAGGAAAGTAAATGGCATTTACCATTAGTATGCACTGCTGCACTATGCCAACCTCCAAACAAATATTGAAGACAAAAAATTAAGGCTTTTCCATGGAATATTTCTGGCCAGGTGTGTTGTATGTCATTTCTTGACCAGATTAAATGTGTAAAAAAGGGATTGATATGACAGTGGTGAAAATACAGGTGGCAAGCAGAGAGTAGGACAAATTGGTAAACATAGAGGAATTTGCAGAAAGGGGGTGGTAGTGCGCTGTAGCTATCCACTTCTTCAGAGCATAAATGCAGCATTGTGTATTAATAGTTTGATAACTTTGGAGAGTGGCCACACCAGGATGAGTGATAACAACAAAATAATGTTGTACACACAGTTGGACTAAACTGCACTGTAGACAGGCTACCCCCTGAAGCATCAGATGCTTACATTATGCTATCAACTATATGCATTGTATATTTTGTAAATATTTTAAATAGGTACTTATTTCTGGGTTCCTTATGTTCACATATTGTGCTACTATTGTAAGACTTGTGATTTCCTGACTGTACTATAAGTTTGTTTTGCATTTGACTGTTTTTTGCCTTATATGTTAGCATTCTACCACTTCTTATCCAACTACTATTGTTGCAGTCTACTGTCACTCTTTATTAAATTATGTATTTCACCTTATAACATCTTGGAGCTTTTCTCCCCAGGACTCTGCTGAAAATGGACACCTGTTGTCCAGTCAGATTTATCGTGGTAAAACAAATGTTAAATAAATAAAGAATGTTGAGATGACACATGGGTGGAGTGGAGAGCTACATAAAGGACATTTTTTTTCTGAGATGGCTGCCAATTATTTGTTTTTTTTTTGTTTTGCAGAGAAAGAGAAGAATGTTGGGAAAGGTGTATAGGAATGAGAGGGTCAGGTAGGTGAGGTAGGTTATGTAGCAGACATAGACATACAGGACATATACGACAGACAGGAAGGGTGATAGACACAAAAGGTTGGAGGACACCATGACTGGATATAAGTAGGGGACATTGGAGTTGCATCCATGTCCAGCTTGAGAAAAGTGACAATTTAGTCCTCATCCTCAGAAGCATTTTCACTGTCTCCTGTGTCAGGTGCCTGAGTCAGTGAAAGATGTAGCATTGTTTTGGCAATATGATGCAGGACCTTTACAACCATGCCAATTTGGACACTGATATGCTTCTACATAATGCTCTCAACCAGCCCTGTCAGTGACAATATTATCACCTCTATTATTACTGTTTGTGGATGGTATCACTGCACCAGCATCTGGGTCAGAGCTACGTAATGCAGGTGGAGCAGGTAGAGCAGGAGATGTGGAGGCAACACAGACAGGTTACAACCCAGATGTGCTGAGTGTCTGCCCTGTCTGTGGTGGTGCCACGGCAGCTACCTGTTGTGGTATGGTGGGCTGTACATCAGTGTTTGCTCTACCTTCCTTTGCTGAAGGTCATTTTATTCACAAAATCAATCCCTAAGATTTAATAAAATCCATGTAGGCACAATGTAGAGCCTACACAGAATGGCACCATGTCTGTTTATACAGTTCTCCCTTGGCAGCACGCCACGCATATTAATTATTAATCATGGCACATTGCTGAGAGAGAACCATGGAAGATGATTATTCAATCAGTGTAGGGAGTGTAGTGCCAACTGTGTCCACAGATGAGTAAAACACTCCCTGCACTGTCCAATTGTATAATATCAATGTTTATTGTATAGTTTGAAGTGTTTTTTTTTTTCTTTTTTTTTAAAAAAAAGGATGTTTGAGCAGCAATGCTAAGTGGTGCTGGGACACCTGGCAGACATCTAAAAATAGAAAATGGATACAATTAATTATTTATTTAAAGGTTATGTTTAAGCATAGCTGAGTGGATTTGAGCAGGTGCAGTGCAGTGCTCAGCAGTGCTTATAGGCATCTCAGAGGTATATGTAAAGGTATAGCAAAACTCCACATATCCTCATAGCTAAATGGGTAGAGATGCAGCCTCATGAGTCAGAGGTGCATAGTTTGAATACATGGAAGTGAAAATAAGCATTTCTTCTTGAAATACAAATAATACCGATTATTTTAAATTCTGACCCCCTGCTCTCTGCTAAGCTCTGATAACACCTGCTAAGAACTGCATAAACGCAATAACAGATGAAAATGTTTATGCACTGCTCAGCTTTGCTTAGCTGGTTTGCATGCAGTTATGCACTGCTAAGCATATGGGAAATACTTATTCACTGCTGGGCTTTGCTTAGCTGGTTTGCACACAGTTAAGCACTGCTAAGCATATAGGTTTTTGAGATTTCACACTGCTCAGCTCTGCTGTGATGGTTTGCATGCTGCTAAATTATGAGACACATTTTTAAATGTTGCCAAGTGGCATGTAAGGGTGGAAATACAGGCTGTATTAAGCTCAATAGGTGGGAATACAGATGATCCATTGGAGTTCTGTCTCTGAAGGATACTATGGCAGGTGTTGGTGAGGGCTCACACTTACAGCCATAGCATTGGGGCATTCTGGAGTCGAGGGTCATGGTAGGACTCCTAGTAAAAAACATGATGATCGGCTTCTGCAGGGAGGCTACCAGGGATCGGAATGCAAGGCAGATGCCTGGGACCGGCTGGCAAGGAAACTCACTAATGCAGCTGGTATCCCTTGCACAGATGAGCAGTGCCATCACTACCATAATAACCTCAAAAAATGAAAGGGGTCCAAGATTTTCAGGTAGGGAATATCCCACATGTATGTAAGTACTTTTTTGCCTGCTGTTTCATCAATGTCTAATTTGAATGTCTGCTAAACTGCTATGAATAATGGTGTGCTTTTCTCCCAACAGCTGCAGAGGACAGGGCTCACAGCATTCTGGCGCATGCCTGGCGCTTGGCCAGGTTGCACTGTGAGTGTGGTGAATATGAATGCATTATGCTAACTGTAGTGAAATAAGCAAGAAAAAGTAAAGCATTAACTGCAATAAAGTATATACATTAAAGTTTGTATTGCAATAAATGTGGACTTGTAGCTGTAGTGCAAGAAATGAATAATGCCAGCTGTAGTGCAATAAAAACATGAAATTATACCATTACCTGCATTCACATATATACAATAATGTCTGTAGTGCAATAACTGTAGAAGTAGAGCTGTATTGCAAGACCTGAATAATGACAACTGTTGTCCAATAAAAACTTGAAACTGTACCAGAAACTGCACTAAAGTATATACATTAATGTCTGTAGTGCAATAAGTGTGGTATTAGAGCAGTTTGTCAAGAAATGAACAATGCCAACTATTCTGCAATAACACATGAACCAATACCAATAACACCAAGGTAAATTATGTACATGAGGTTTGTCTTGATTTAACCATTGCAGTACAACTGTATGGATTCAATCTGTAAGGTAAGGTGCTGCAGTCAAGTATAACACTGTAATAACTATAGCATGTAAATATAATGGCAGCCAAATGTCCTATTTAACACATGCAGTAACATTCAAGGCTGTTTATAGGCCAATATTGTCCAGATAATGCACTGTTATCCACAAACAGCAGGTAAGCAAGGTATATGGGTGAGGTAGCCCACTTCATGATCTGATGTTTGTTGACGTTACAGATATCTCAAACCAATAACAATATATTGTATACAGCTGCATTCCATATAGTAATGTATAGATTACCTACTGTCTCTGTCATGCTTGTATTTCATGCATGTTCTACTGTCACTGCAGTCTAGTATACAACTGTAGTAGTACTACTAGGTCATATATTGGCTCCATGTGAACTCTGGGAAAATATCCGTCAGTCAGTAGGCAGCAGTGATTCAGTAGCTCAGTTTGTTAAATACTCTGTCTATCGTATATTTTGCACACACAGACCAGGGTTTGAATCCAGTGCTGTGTAGCACTAAATATTACAGTATCAGTCATGTAATGTTTACAGATTCTCCCTCCACAGGAATTACAGGTAAATGGGTGAGATAGCCCATATTATGAGTAAATCATTGTGTGTTTAGATGTCACAGACTGTTAGAATCATTAGCAAGAATGTGAAAGTACATCATAACATAAAGGAAATAAATATAGTAATAAAATAAAAATGAGATAAATTAACTTGTGTAATCTTGGTATGCCTGTATGCTTGGAGTGTCTGTTCAAAGTTGCTGCAGCCATTTCATACATTCTGTGCAGATGTCCCCTGCAGTCACTGCTGTTGCGTACTATTCCAATGCCTGCCAAGCAAGGCATGATAGTTTTTTAGTTTCTATACTGTACACACACACACACATGTCTCTTGAGTTTCACACTGTCACATAATGTAATTAGTAGTGCATAATCTGTCTATCACAGGATTACCATTGGAATGATTACCTAAATTGCAAAGTATCAATACATCAACCCACTGTACACCTTCATAGTTATATAGGCCCACCTGATGTGCCAGTGTTCTGTGTAGCTGTGTAACCACAGTTGTTACGGTTTGGCCCATACTGTCCCATGCAAATAGCTTGAGAGGTATGTACATGCTACAGCAGCTATAGGGGACTTGTACACATAAAGAAAGGACAGACTCATAGAGTAGAAAGTAGTACTGTTGTCAAGTAAATAGTCTATAATGGTACCGATGGACTGTTTTTCTCTCTCTTCCGCTCCTTATCCTCATTTCTTTGTTATTGTTATCCATTGGTTATCGCTTACTATTCACAAATGTTGCTTGTGTATTATTATTGTTATGTGCTATAATGGTTGCATATTAACATATCTTGTTGAATTATCTATTTTGCTGGCCTTATGCTGTAACTGTTACTGACATGCTATTAACATACTGACTGTTCTGTCATGTATTGTATTTCACATAATATGCATTGACATATAAATGGGTTATGTCCACTGTTCTGGCATGCTGTTATTACTAACTATATTTTGTTAATAAGTAACCTATACTTATTGCTATGCCTTCATCACCACAGCACGTCAGGGTAGGTCAGTTCCTTGTGATCTGCCTACCTTGTCCCAACTGGCCGTGGCACCGGGTCCTAGCACATCGGGAACCTAGGCCAGTGGTGCCACTCTGCTGCCCCTGCACCACATGCGGCATTGGGTCACCTCAAGGGACAGGGCCCAGCCACCCCCTGGGAGTGGTGGCAGAAGGGCTGCACTCCCACAAAAGGACCTGACAATCATGGTGCACAAGATTATTCACCGGACCTATGAACATCACCTATGCCAGATTGATGGCACACTGGACAACCTGCTGGGGCAGGCTGGCTCTGTTACCCAGCCTCCAGCACAGCCACCTTTGGGCAGTGAAGGAGCAATGTCAACTGTCCATGGGTTGGGGTGTCAGTCATGCTTCTGCTGCCTGGAGGCACATGTGACTCTGATTATACAACATCCTCCCTGTTCAAAGTGTTTACCCCCACATGCGTCACACACCACCCCTATCTGTCTGATAGTGCATGCTCTCCTACCCAACTTACCTCCCCACACATACCTATGTCCCTTCCCCAACATTCCACTATCTCCTTAAAAAAATTGGCAACTGTCTCATAAAAAAAAATCAGCCCATACATAGCTCTCCATTTCACACTCATGTCTGCTGGACTCAATTCATTTTGTCCAATTGGCTTGACAACACATTTATGTTGTCCTCATCCCTCTCTATGGGGTTTGAGAGTGCAAACTCATCTACAAAACCTCTCAAAATGCATAGCTGTTGCTGTTCAAGAAATGGATAGCTATGATTCGTTCCTACACTCATCCTGCACATCCCCACCTGCCTTTCACATTGTCCCCCCCCCCTGCTTGCCCCATTTCAACTCTTTTCTATCACCCCCTTTTCTTTTCTTTGTATTCTTGTAGCATGGGTTTGTGTAGATTTGCTCAGAGCAGTGCACCACGCCACTTTGCTTAGCTCAGCTTAAGTGAGCTTTAAAGAGCTTTAACATCTGTGTGTGTTTATTACATTGCAATTCACATGTACAAAATACACACATCTGCTAAGTGTTGAACCTGGGCTCCTCTCAACTACAGCACACTGTCTTAACCCACCATGCTGCACAGGCTTTAGGTTAAATAGGTGTTTCCAGCAAAACATATTGCTTGCTACTTACAGACATTACACATGAAACTGAAATAAAAAACTAATGTGAAAACAGAGAGTGTACCCTTGACTCTGGTGCAATAATAAATAATAATAAAGACATACTAATGGATGTAAGTGAGGCCTGTGATAGCAGGTATATCTGCCCTTTTATCAGCAACTTGTGGAAAAACACCTGCTATGGCAGCAATGGGAAAGTACATGTACAACTTTGACCCTGGTGCAGAAATACAATCATATAAAGCCACGCACATACTCATGGATGTAGAAATGTTTCTCACAACCTGTATATGTGCACATATATCCTACAAATACACCTGCCTTTGCAGTGCATCAGTAGTAAAGTCTGTTAAATGCCTTGTGCCCTGTACATTTTACCACATACAGTCATGGCTTTGAATCCAGTGTTGTGTCACACTTGAATTCCATTATTGTGAAGACAGCAAGTAATGACTGAGTCATGCAATCTTACTCTCCACAGGATACTGCTATTTAAGTAACTGTTACCCAGTTGTGGAAGACAAAGGACTGCAGGCAGAGACACAATGCACATACCCATATAGCCTAACTATATTTCACCTACAACGTTGTTAGACACACTCTTGCATAACAGATGAACCTTAAGCACATGCCCTGATTGCACTGTATAGAATACCCTTTCCCTGGCTCTGGTGTAATGAAAAGCCTGACACAAATTACACAGTTACAAGTACAGCTTACTGTCTACCAAACTGTTCACACTCCCCCCTATGAGTTGTAGGCTGAAACAGAAGCTGCAGCCTGTAACATACATAGCTGTATGTAAAGATAGCTGCTACAGACCTACTGTACCTCCCAATCTACTAGAACAATGAATCCGGGCACAGCTGTACTTGTAGCCTGTAGCATGTACAGCTGTATGTAAAGATAGCTGCTACAGACCTACTGTATCTCCTAGAACAATGAATCCGGACACAGCTGTAGTTAATGGGGGGGGGGTAAAGGCTCACAGAAATGGACATGTTTAACAGTTTGCCCCTGCAAAGATAGTAAGCTGACAGAATAACCGCTATTGCAGTAGCATGCATAGTCTGATGGGTATGCAGTCTGACACACATGTATTTCTTCCTTTACTGACCTCAGCCCACAGTGATTGCCAGGGCACTGCCAGATGACCACAGTGGTATGGGACACTGACCACACATATCAGGCAAAACTGTGGATATAAGTCATAAATCTCTACAGTGGACAGTGTTTGTACTTACCCTCTGTGCTGCTATAGTCTAAACAACTCAGAAATGTACATCTCAGAAGCTAAGTAACAAGGCCTACACGAAGGCCTTATATATTGCACTGTGGTGGCATGTCATTGGCTAATGATAGTGAAATACAGCTGTTTTGGTTGCAAGTAGGAATTCTGAGCCACGGAGTGGTGCAGAGGCAATTACCTGCTAATGAGTGGTACCTTACAAGGCAAGCAGCTGGTTACGGGGAGCAGGTCTGTTTGAGATTTAACAAACACACAGAGTGTATTATCAAAAGATTACTGGAAGCAAAGTTCAATAAAAGAATACTGCACTCCACCAGGTATGTAATAGATTTCTCCATGTAACAGGATGCAGATGGGAGGATAGAGCTATAGGGAATAGGGATTACAGCAGTAAGCCTGTCTTAGATCTATGGTGATGACATGTCATTGATACTCTGCTGTCCTACACCTATGCCTCTCAACCATCCCTGATTTCAATCACATCTCAACTCTTCCCCAATCCCACCTACAATGGTCAGCTATTGTAGGATAGCTAGTGAATTACATGTAATACATAGTGAGAATAAGGGGGGTACACCCCTGTTACATCAAACAATGCACTGACATTCACCTCCTCTCATTTTGTCCATGTCTCACATAATTAGTTCTACCATTGTAAAACTGACCCTGAATGTCCCTTATGTACTCTGGCTATGTCCCTGTTTTTGTTGACATTTGTCCCTGTTTGATTGAGAGCTATGCCTAACATACCTGTCAACCACCTACAGCAAGAACGCAGGACGAAGCCATAATTAATGGGAGGGAAAAAGCCCAAACTCATCGTACCTGCCTGAGGCAGTGATACTACTACTAGCATATCATTCTCAATATAGGCGTACTGTGTTTTATGTGCAGTTCTATCACATACACTGTAATATTGCATGCCTTACAGGTGTATTGTACTGGCAGCATTAACTCGCAGCTGAAGTGTAAGTTATACCAGCCCCGACTTGTCTGTATATGTTGTGAGTTTGTCTGTTGTGCATGGGAGCAAAGTTATGAAGATGTGGGACTTGTAATGCAGTTGTGGATCCTCATCTGTATGAGTCTGTGTGGATTACCATATATAATGGTGCAGGTAGTAATGTACTGCTGTTGGTTTGCTGCTCATATGTGACAAGGGGGGTTGAAGTCTGTCCCCCTTATAGCCTGATGTCAGTGTCTTATCGGATGCGGCTGATGATGGTGGCCATAGTGAGACACAGGTGGGCTAGTTGGTGGCTGAATCTATCCCAGAGCTTGACAGCCCTCTTCTGCGCCCATTGTCACTGCACACATTCAGTATTCCCACACATACCCTGTCCCCAGAGGCCACAGATACTGGACAGTCAGAGGGTGGCGATATTGAACAGGGCAGTGTGACAACTATGGCTTCCGTGAGTTTAGACACTGGCCATAGCCAGAGACCTGGCAAGGTCCCACACAGGCAGATTGGTAGGGGTAATCATAGGAGGACTGCTGTCCATCCTCCACATGTTGCAGGTGCCACATCATGGGTCACTCACCCCATGTTTCGGTCCATCATGGAGGTACAGGCACATTCTGAACGCAACACCAGATGGATGCTTAGGGTTATGGATGCAGCATAGTCTGACATCCATGGCTGCCTCCATGGCATTGGGGACACCCTGGAACAGTTCCCTGCTGTCATGGAATAATGGTGGGCTTTGGCAGTTTCTGTCTTTGACCACAGAATGTCTGTGCTAGAACATGTGGTTGGAGTTGGGCGTTGGACACATGGACAAAGGTAGCAACAACATCTACTGGGAGTCCATGTAGCCATGCACACTCATGCTCCTGTAGTGGCAGTACCTCCAGTGCTACAGAGAGAAGTGTGCTGTCCACACCATGATGTGACAGGCATGGGCACGTTGTCCTGGGCAATCCTGTGAGGGACACAACTCCAGCATTTTGCAGCCACTGTCTAGTACTAACACCACATCTGACTGTGGGCATGGTGGGGACAGTGCTCTTCCTGGCAGAGCCAGTTCACATGTTCATGGCTGGAGACAGTGAACTGTCCACACTACTACGTATGGTTCACAGCTGTCCAGCATACACATGTGTAGGGCTAGCAGTGGGCTTGACTATGTGGATGCACACACTCCAACACCAGTGTCACATGCAGGTCACCAACAGGCACACATAGCACCTCTCCATGGCCCATCTAACTCACATCCATTCCTGACTCGCACACAAGCTGTCACCTGTTTGGCCCAGCCTAGGCCTCTGGCACCTCCACACCATACCCTGTGCATGTGATGATACCTGTGCCACATCTCTGTCATCCATGACATCGATGCAGGGAAAAGCAAATATGTGTCTGATGCACATGGTGACTATATTACTTTACATGTACTTGTGTAGTTAAATATTGTCTTGCCATGGCACTTGTGGGTCACTACAAGTATTTTATGCTAGCATGCATCATGACTACACATCAAACTATGTGTATCTTGGTTGCATGTTGTTAGACTTGTGGTAGAGTTACAGAATGACAGGTGTATCATGGACCTGTTTATGTGTTCATTCCAGGTGTCTGAGGGGTTAAACAATGGACATATGGTGGCAATACAATGGCATAAAATGGCATAGTGGCACAGCAGAAATATGATGTCAGCAAGGTAAGGCAGTATATATGCATGGCTCCCTAGGATCATTTGTGTATAACAGTGTATCAGGAACAATGGGAGCAGTCAGCATAATCATGCATTCATACTTTGTGACAAGGTCTGCTACCCTTGATACGTGTCACCTGGGTTTTCAGAATGTACAAATCTAGAAGGTGGTGAAGATCAGTTATGCCTACATGGAGGAAGGAAATTTATAGCCCAGCATCGTCACATGCCCATAAAATGCATAACCATTTTCCATAGATAGACCATATGATTACATCTGTAGTGCTGTAAGGGGATATATTTATTTACACAGACGGAGTTGGATAATGTGAGATTTGAACCTCTACCTATCTACTATCATCCACTACAGCTTGTAGTATTTATCTCATGTACCATGGAGTTTACCTGAAACTACATTGTCAGCCAGCACCCTTAAGGTGGATGATATCAGCAGGCCTTGTAAAAGAGGGCAATGTAGAGGCCAGCAGCTAGTCACAGGGCCTTAAAATGCATAACTATTGCACAGAAATAGGCCTGATGGGCATGTATGCAGTGCTCCAAGGGGATATAGTTACATACACACAGACACAAGTTGGATAATATGATATTAGAACTCCTACCTGTCTACTATTACACACTACAGTTTGTAGTACTCATTGCATGCCCCACGGGGTCTATCTGACATTAGACTGTCAGCCAGTGTTCTTAAGGTGGATGACATCAACAGGCCTTGTAGAGGAAGGCAATTTATAAGCCAGCAGCTAGTCACAGGACCATAAAATGCATACCATTGCACAGAGATAGCTCATATGGGCATGCCTGTAGTGCTGTAATGGGGCATATTTATACATACATACAGAGTTGGATGATGTGAGATTAGAACCCCTACCTATTTACAATTACACAGTACAGCTTGAAGTACGTATCACATGTGCCACAGAGTTTACCTTACAATAGATATTTCCAATTACATAGTACAGCTCACAGTATTTATTGCATACACCACAGAGTTTACCTTGCATTATACTGTCAGCCAACAGCCTTAAGGTGGATGACATCAGCAGGCTTTGTAAAGGTGGCCAATGTAGAGGCCAGCAGCTAGTCACAGGGCCTTAAAATGCAAAACCATTGTTCAGAGATAGTTCAGATGGGCATGTCTGTAGTGCTGCAAGGGAAATATATTTACACATGCACACAAGTTGAATGGTGTGAGATTCAAACCCCTACCTATTTAGGTAATAACACACTACAGCTCACTACTTATTGCATGCACCACAGGTTATGTCTGTTACATATGCAGATGCAGACACAGTACTTGTGGAATATGCAAACTGGCCTTCTGTTAGACAGCATGTTTGGCCTGCAGAGTGATACTGCATGGCATTGTTATTGTATCTAATGTCCTAGGAGTGGGATACCTGATAATATTCCTGCTATGTGTGTACAATTACCAGAATGGCCATAGGTGGTGGATTGCAGTTTGATAAATGGACATGTGGCCAGGGACATTATGGCCTGTCAAAGGCATGCATTGCACCCATTTGTCTGTCTACAGGGTGACAGTCTGCAGGCACAGAGGTTTGTGGCTGAGTGGATTATGTACTGTTGCGGCCTTGGTCTGGTTCCATTGGAAAACTGTGTAATGTGTAAGTGCAGATAACCCCAGCATTCTAGGGTATGTGGAGACATTCGTATATCCCCACACATATTTATATAAATGTGTATAACAGAGATGTCTCCTTAACTGTTGTTGTGGGTGTAAGTAATGTAAATGTGTTATGTAGATATATGTGAAGAGTCTATGTATCATTGTACTTTATATAGCTATATATATATATATATATATATATATATATATATATATATATATATATATATATACATATATATATATATATCTTATTATAATATATATATGTGCCACATACTGATAGATACACTAGTCAAGCATGAGGGGAATAGGGAGAGACAGATATGTAGGTTTACCTTTGAATGACTGAATTGCATTTATGCGAACAGTCATTTCTGTGAACCATAATGCCAAAATACAGACAACATCAAAGGATCAAATGTCAAAAATGGTTTGCTGGAAAACCATTTCTGACATTTGATCCATGTGTTTAAATGGGAAAAAAGCATTCGCTTATTTGCCATTCAAACACATAGTGAATCGGCATTGTGGTTCTTTGCGGCTGTATTTTCGACATTGTGCACATCACACATATGGCTTTCAACAAAATAAAGGTAAACCGATATGTATATTTAGCCATATGTATGTACAGACATATTTACACATAGCAGGTCTTTGGGTGGAAAAGGCAACAGACTTGGGCTCAAGTTAGGTAAGTGCAGGAGCATGCCCAGTGTGACAGCAGTACTTACAAGGTGACTCTAGCCAGAGCTACCTGTACTCCATTTTGGGATTATGTGTGCTGCAGGCCACTGGCTGCTGCATCTGTTACCTCAGTACAGCACTTCCCTGATATTGTCCAAGGCATTCCCCAGCTGTTTGCTGACCTTAATATGTGACTCATACTTCTCAACTGTATAGGGCCTTCACAGAATGTCCAGAATTTTGCCTCATATTTTTGTCCATTTTACATAATATTGTGGTTTTCTGGCAAATTATTTGCAAATCATGGAAGATTGAAGTTAAGAAATAATGACAGCATTTGAGTTTCAGACACCATACACACCATAAGGTTCATGCTAATGCAAGACCTGTTATTCTATCAACATTCTACATTTGTAAGAACAATATTTAAAACTTGTCCCCATTTGTGGCCCTTTGTCCCACTTTTATTCATGGCTTTGGCCAGATTTCTTGCTCTAAGAGGTTGAAAGGTATGATGTGACTGGGGTACATGATGTAACACCACACACAGGATGACAGTCTGCATGCCTCTCCCTGAACATGTTTTTGCAGAATGTCCAGCATTTTGCCCCATATGTCTGCTCTGTTCCTCATACATTTGTGGTTTTCTGGTAATATACAGTATAATGCAGTCACTGAATTGTAACTACTGAGACATTTAAATGATGGCCTTTACATCCTGCAAATAATCTGACCTGTTGCAACCTGTTGTTACACTAGCCACTTTCTAGATTACTCGGAGCATGTATAATATCTGTCTGTAGGTTTGGCCCTATGTCTCCCCATTCACTTAGGCTTTGTCCAACTTTTTTGTGGTAACAGATGGAGAGGTTCTGACAGTCTGTGGGAATACCACCATACGACTACATCAAATGTAAAACGTGTGGCTACTGCCAGATTCAAACCATCAACACCATCACCCATGCAAATGTCCCTATCCTACTGCGCCACACAGGCTGCCAGTCAGGGATGTGTCATTCTTCACACAATCAACAGCATACATACATACCTTGTCACCCCTGTATTACATGGGACATAGAATGTGTGGCCAGGTTCTATGTCAGAGCTTTGGAATTGGGTGGTCTGCTGATATATCATTCAAATATGCTACAGCTGTTATATGGGTACACTGATGAGTTGGGGATGGGGGATGACCAGCCCATGCTTTGCTGGCATACACAGTCATGCCACTGTTCTGTGACTCCACTGTTCGGCATCTCCCTTGAATAATGTAGTGGGGGTTGCAGCCATGTGGCCTAGTGAATATTATGGGGAACATACTGTCAGACAGAGTACCTGTTGTCCCGAGTGGCTGTTAGTTCTCTGCAAGAAGCTCAGTATTCCCTTGCATACATGCGGCAGGTCCATACATATGCTACCATATGCTTGTACTCCTTACAAGTGGAGATTAGCTGTGTGACTTAACTTGTGAATGCAGCAGTTGACAGACCTGTAGTTCGGGGCTTACTCTGATGTATGCAGTCCACAGCCAATACATGTTGACGTACAGGTTGTATGGGATGGCTGGCATCATTTTTACTAATATGTATGTGAGTCAGAAAAGAGTGTCAGTCCCTAGAGGCTTAGGTTGTAAGTGAATGTGCTATGCATTGTCCCTTTAGGAAGGCCAGGGCATACTGGGCACACCTATGTCTGCCTACAGGGACAATCTCAGGATTTCCTCCTTGGAGTCCCCTTGTGGGCGTGGCTGTGGTGACGTAGGCACTGGTGGGGAGGCTGTGCATCCCTTCGCTTTGCTGATCCTGCTGCAGCTGTTTCAGTAGGATCATATTACGTAGCATGGTACATACTGTGAACATGTGTGCACATGTGGCTGGAGAGTATTGCAGGACTCCACCAGATATATAGAGGCACCAGAACCAGGACTTCAGCAGCCCAAACACATGCTCTAGTTTGTGCATATGCCTCATTATGGCATTCTTTGGTGGGTGTGTGTACATTTCTGATGGATGTCATCATCCATGTTTCCTGTGTGTAGACAGCATCCCCCAGTAAATGGCAGTGTGGGATGTCTCCCCTTGCAAACATCTGGAACAGCTGTGATGGGTGCCACATAGAGGAGTTGTGATAACTGCCAGGGCTGCCAGCACACACATTCATGAGAATGCCCTGGGCATTGCACATGACCTGGAAGTTGATGGAGTGGTACCCCTTGCAGTTGACATAGACTCTGCCTTCCTCACCAAGTGGTGCCTTGATGTGTACATGAGTGCAATCTATGACACCCAGTATCTCAGAGTAGTGTGCTACATGGTAGAAGTGTTGCATACTGCTGGCCCTCTCCTCATGGGTGAGGGGAAAATAAATGTGTTCACTGGCATGTGGTAGCATGGCATCCAGAAACTAGTGGATTAACCTGGATGCTGATGCCTGTGAGACCCCCATCATGTCCCTAGTTAGCTTTTGGAATGTACCCATAGCTAGTATCCTAAGTAAACCTTAGTTTCCACTGGGATGGATTCCCCTCTGTTTGCTTTGGGTCTGAGTTGATGTCGCCAGAGTTCAGAGAGTTCTTGTAGTGTGTCCCTGTCCACCCTGTAGTGCTATACAATCTGCAGCTCATGTAGCTCCTGGAGGGTTACCCTGGGCCTGAACACTCTTCTCCTTCTCAGTCTATGCCTATGGTCAGCAGCAGCAGCAACACTGACCTCAGCATATTGCACATACATATGTAGCAGACCTGCAGTAGCCACTAGCATTTCTTCAGTTAAAAGTACCAAGTCTGTACTCGGGTCTATATTAGAACATCGAAGTTTCAAAACTTCGAATGTTCTAATATCGAACCCTATTCGGTGAAAGCTGAAAATATCAAAGCAACAGAAAACCAATTTTTTTCCTAGGGAAAGAATTTGTTTGTTCGTTTCTGTTGCTTCGGTACTTTTAGCGCTGTGGTGGAAAGTTACTGGTCGGGTTCAGGTAAGTGTGCGATTGAGTGCGGCTTAGATTAGTTAGGGTTAGGATGCGGGTTAGGTATGTGTGCAATTGTGTGGATGTGAGGGTTAAGGCGGGTTAGTTGAGTTAGGGTTAGGGAGCAGGTTAGGTATGTGTGCGATTGTGTGGATGTGAGGGTTAGGGCGGGTTAGGTGAATTAGGGTTAGGGCGCGGGTCAGGTAATTGTGCGATTGTGTGAATGTGAGGGTTAGGGTGGGGCAGGTGAGTTAGGGTTACGGCACAGGTGAAGTGAGTGTGCAATAGTGACAGACCTTAGGGTTTGGGTTAAGGTAAGTGGATAGTTAGTGGTGTGTGTATAGTTTAGTGTAGGATTAGGTGTAAGATTTTAGGTGTATGTGTGTGGATTGCTGTTTGTTTGGTGTGCTTGTGTTGTGTGTATGTGTTTTGGAACAGCAATTTTTTTCCCTAGGAAAAAAATTGCTGTTCTGTATGTTCGATATTTTCAGCTTTTGCTGAATAGGGTTCGATATTAGAACATTCAAATTTTTGAAACTTTGATGTTCTAATACAGACCCCTGTACTCCACTGGTGCAGAGTGTGGGGGTGAAATCAGATTGTAGGGTTTCTGCAACCTTTATAGTGCTCTGCTGTAGGTGCAGCCTTTGAGATTGGCTACCTATGATGCATTTCACCTACCAAGTACATCATTAAGGCTGTTAATGGCCCTAGTTCAAGTGGAACAGGGGTCATCAGTAATTAAGGTATCATTGCTTTTTTCAGCCAATTTTTTTTTTACAGCCTTCCTTGCTCAGCAGTGTGGTACACCATGCAAACATAATTTGATTATTAAAAAAATAAATAAATAAATTATTTTCCATTGGATTTTGGACATACAGTGGATAGTTTTTGCATATATCTGTGTCTGTTATGTTATTATTGTCCTTCTTACTATACTTCTACTGCCCCTGCTCTCTGTTTAACATCCTGTACACTGAATTTTTCCGTGTACATTTCAGACACCAACACGGGGTCTGCAGAACTGCTTATCTGCTTGCTGGATTGCTTACCTCCCTCATTTGCATGCAATTCACCTGCTTATGAGGTGATCTGCATGCCACGGACACTTCTGTGTTGGCACGCTCATGCACACCCTTCAGCTCTGTTTCCTGGATTGCAAACCTGCTTATTTTCATGTAAGCAGATATATATATATATATATATATATATATATATATATATATATATATGGATATGACAGCATAATGAATAACTGCATTGTCTGGCTGGCTAATTAATACCATATCACAGACAGCCAGGTAATGGGTCAGTATAATTACACAACTGAGGTGTGTTTTTAGGCTTAAGTTCATCCTCCCATCAGCTCATGAGGTCCCTCTTGCACCTCTTTGTGTCACTGTAGTGGTGATTATATTGCTTCCTAGAGCTTTAAATGCCAGTTGCACTGGAGATAGCCCTAGCCAACCTATTACAGGACTCAACCTTATACTGAGATCCAGTATATTCCACCCTGCAGTAGTCTGCAGCTGTAGCACATTATAAGGAGTGCATAAAAAGTCTTGAACTCCTCAACATCCCACCTTTGTGGTCTAAATGGAACACCATCTCTACCAACCCCTGTCCTGTCTGCAGCAGTCAAGTCAGAAATATGGGTCTGAAATGGCATCCAATTCAAATCTTACATGTAACAGCTTGTGCCCAAAGATGCACAGCTTGTCAGCTGCATTTCCACAATTGGAAGCACAGCAATGGCTTGCCAGATGCATTTGCACTTACTAGATCAAGAAGCACAGAAGGTGTTAGAAACTGTAGGGGCATTCAGCCATGTTCCAGTGTTAAACATTGATATGCTTTATGTTGTTGGTTATAATCATAGTTATTTGGAGGAAAACTTGTATCTCTTGTGACATATTGGCATTTTGGGAGTTAGACACTAGTACAATTGAGAATTGAACTTAAGAGAAAAAAATTATGAAATGTTAAACTTTGCTCAGTAAATGTCAAAGTTAGGAAAACTTACTTGTTAACATGATAATTACAGGTATACTACTTTAAGACTGAATATAGAAATACTTAAGAGATGCCTTTATATCTGTGACTTTACTTAGTCATGAGACTGCATTTCTATGTAAAAAGCAATGCATGTATTTGTAAGTATATCTCAGATGCATGCAGTTGCATGACCTAAATAAGACATGGTGGGTTAGGTTACATACATACTTCATACAACATGCTGTTATAAACACATACTTATGATATGTGAGGACTAAATAATTATAACAAACATATCTAATAACTATGCATGTGCATTCTACATTAAATATCATCATCATTGTCATGTTTAACATAATTTACACACATTATATCGGGCATCCATAGCAAGCAATCATTACACATTTCTTGTAATAAACAGAGTTATGATACTGATGTGCATTTACTGTGACATTCCTAAGCAAAATGCGGTGACAAATGGCATTCTGACCCACTCTATAAAAGGGTCTGTCTACTGGATTGGCACCCTGCATCAGCTGTTTTTAATCCTTATGTTCACCGCATGTATACCTTATGCCACAGTGAAATTTACCTAACAGGTTGAATTTATTCACCGAGTACTATCCAAAATGCTGATATCTGCACACAAGTGCCAGGGTTGTTTGTGCTACAGAATGCAGGCTAAATTAAAATGTTCACTTTTTCCCTTAGGCAGTGAACCATGCTTCTGCTCTGCTGAGTGGAGTACAAATGTAAAAGGCATTAAAAAAATATAAGAGAGAAATAAAGCTGACAGTAAAATCATTTCAATCAATGGGTATACCTAGCAATGACCAGAACAAGAAGTGCATTGAGGTGACACATTTATTGTACTCATACCTCCTTGTAACATCAGAAATGTGATTTGTGGAACACATTATTAAACTTGTAGTTAATGGAAAATAATTTGAAATTGGACAGACAACAGCTGACATGCTGTTAGCAATATTGAGAATAATTAAATCTTACACAACAACTCATTGATCTAAAAACTTGTGTAAATATGTAAGCAGACTCTGCTCTGTATAATTATCAATTAACTGGATTTGAACACTGCATTATTGTCTTTCTTCTCTCAAGTCACTTTAGTTATACCTTGTGCCACAGGAATACTTATTCATCTTATTCACTAAGTTCTATCCAGAGTGCTGACAGCCAAACACTATTGTCAGGCATGTTTGCACTCCAGAAGGCAACTCAAATTACATTTTTCACTTTTTACTTGGAAAGTGTACCTAACTGCAGTGGTGGTGCTGCAGTAGCATTGTCGCCTCACAGTTACACATTGCCTGTTCGATTCTCAGAGTGTCTTCTGTGTGGCAACATGCGTGAATGGGCTTTCTTTCATTGAAGGTTGTGCGTTAGGCCCGGCAAGCCAGCATGTAAAAATCTACTGCCAATCATTAGCGGACCGGAGTTCCGCTGTGGCGACCCCTAACCGGGAAAAGCTGAAAGACACAAGACTTGGTAAGTGTACCTAGTTTGCACATCGCCAAGTAGACAGCAAATGCAAAAGGCATTAGAGAAAAAAGTTTAAAAAGTATTGATAAAGAAAAAAAAAGCTGAAAGGAAAACTTAATTCTAGGCTATTTCTAGCAATAACCAGAGGAAGGAGTAAATTACAGTAACACACGCATCCTTCTGACATTTCCTTGACACATTAGAAGTTTAATTTCTGGCACACATTATCAGAACTGTAGGTACTGACAAATAATGTTAAAGGGGATATACAACAGCTCACATGTTGCTAGTAATACTGATAATACCCTATTTACAACCAGCAACACAATAATATCACAAAATGTGTGCAAATATGTATTCAGCACCCCCTTAAAGTTAGCACTAGATCTGAACCCTGTATTAGCTGTTTTTTTTTCTCCAAGATCACTGCAGTTACCCCTTGCCCACAGAGAAAGTGAACAGACAGGTCCATTTTCTTTACTGAGTATTATCCATAGTGCTGACTACCAAGCATCAGCTCCAGGTTTGTTTGTGCTACAGAAGACACCACTTTTCTTCTCTTTTTTTGTGAGCCACATTCCCAGATCTATGCTTCTCTAAAAAGATTGCTATATGCTTTACCTTGCAGTTCCTATATGTTTCAGTGAGTAATCTACTTTTTTATAACTGCAGACACAATTGTATTGAGAGGCAAAAACTGTTGTCATAAGCAATTCATATCAATGGTAAGAATGTTCCTCTCTAAAGTCAGTCAATGATAGTCACAAAATGTATTTCAATTCCCTTATCCTTGACATGTCTTTATTGATACTGCAGCCAGAGTAATCATTCATACCTGCAAGCACTTAGCAGGTAACACTTCTTAGTGCTCATATTTGCAGAGGTAGGGTGTGTGTATGCAGTCATGTAGGCACTTACACCTTGTTTCATTCCCTGCAATTAGTGCAGATTTTGGATTTCCTGAATTCTAATGGGTTCCTACTTCATTTGTATATTCAGAGTGTTGACAGGGCTGAATTTGGACTATATAAACGTAATCATGTAGGCAAGGAAATGTGTATCATGGTAGAGGAGACTATTTATTCAGAGAGCTCCATGCTGCTAATTGCTTGCAAAATACGGTTCTTGTGTCAAAAGTAACTTAATGCAAAGATAAGCTACTATTTTTTACAAACTGCTGCATTTCAGCCTTACTGGTGGATAGCATTTCATAATACATCCATCACTTAGTGTATGTATTGTGTGTCCCTTGCTGGTGGCATAGCCATGTATATCATTTGTCTGTTACATTACAAAAGTTTGTGAAGAATATAACATGACATTACAGAGCATTTTCATTTCCCGTCTGGCAAGTTATTTCAGAACAGTGTTGTGTCACTTTCTAGCAAGGTCAGGCGGTTGATATTTATAACCCAGAAATGTGTTAAGCCTCTGATATTTAACTGACCACCTTCCACACAAGTGGACATCCAAGAACACTTTTAGCTATTTGTACTGGAAAAGTGTACATTACTGTTGCACACGGCAGCAGCAACTGCTATCATGTTTTTTTATAAGTGTAATTGTGGCTGTAATTCAAAGAGTTTTGGATTTCAGGGCAAATGACTATGCGATTGCTTTATAGCTTCATGAATAGCTCTGCCATATTGGATTGGTTAATCAGCATGTAATTTGGCTACTTTTGCTTTCATTAGCATATTCTGCCATTTACCTTTATTTGGCGGCTCAACACAATTGTAAAGACATTCAATGAAACAACCAGTAATACCTGACAGGGTGTGTATTATTGTGCAAATAACACCCACAAAGGGTTCTTCTGAAGACAATGACACAGGCAGAGGGCCTCTACACCACTGAAAGAACATTATTTATGGTTTGTTTTTGTTTTAGCCACCCAACAGTGCACATTTTGGCTCACTCTAGATGGTTGTCACTGTTGAAGTGACACTCTGACCCCATGTAGAAAGTGGGAAAAAGGGGTTGTGGATGGATGGCTGGATGGATGGGCATATATATTTTTATACAAAATAGTTCCTCCTCCTACTGTTTCAAATTTGCCATAGTATATGCTGGCAAAACATTGGGGGTTGAAATCAATGAATAATGAGTTGCACTTGAGTTACAGACTTTATTTTAGCTCTCAGCTAGTCAGGGGAAAATCTTGGCAGAATCATGGACAAATCCATAAGTAATCAGGGACATCTAAAACATTAGTTCTGTTAACCTGAGACATTGACAGAATAAGAGAATGTGAATTAATATACATTTTCTGAAGTAAAAAAAAGTTTATAACTGCACTTATTGTCATTGTTTATTATATGTAATTCACCACCTTTTCTTCAAATGTCACCAGTTTTTAGAAAGAATTAAGGGTGGCAGTGCTAAAATTTGAGTCAAAATCTTGTCATTATGATAACTTTCTAATTTTATAAAAGTGATATTTAAAATCTGTCCCTATTTTTGAGCCATTGTCCTCCAATTATTTTCGGCTTTATCCAGATTTCTTGAGCTATGAAGTTGAGAGGTATGCATACCTCTTAATGTTAAATGAGTTGAACCCACTGCTCAATATCTCTTTCACACACACAAATACACACACTTCCACTTTCATGCACACAAGCTCTAATGTGTGCACTTACACACACACACACACACACACACACACACACACACACACACACGCACACACACACACTCATACACATGTATTAAGCACACACACACACACACACACACACACACACACTTTTTTATTTTTTTTTAATTATCCCTTTGTTTTAATTTTACACTGCATAATTCATGCATACATACACTCACATACACAGACACAGCACATACACTCTTCTTTCTTTTTTTTTTTTGTATGTTTTTTTCTACAGTACCCAAACATCAAAAGAACTGCTCAGTTAGTATAAAATAATGGTGACTTTTACCTTTGTTACAGTCTGAGCACCACAGCAGCTTAATATACTGTTGTCAACAGTGGGCATCTTTTTCAGTGGGTATTATCTGTGCATTAATACCCTGCTAGAGAATGTTCATTCTCCAGTCAGAGTGATGATGTACAGGTCATCCATTAGCACACTATCATGTTCACAGCACACTGAGTACCATACCCAATAGTTGCACTAAGTATAGCTGTCAATGAATCTGGCTCCTGATCTTTCAAACTTTAAACAACACAGGGTATATACTAATATGTGATTAGAAAACAGCAAAAAAGTTAATTTTACATTTTATAGAATAATTTTCTTTCTATTTTTATTTGCTGTGTGAGAAAACTTTTGAACTCAGTATGATTCTTTTGTAAATATCTTACAAGCTAAGGTTGTGTGCTCTATTAGAAAATAAATATAGTTTTTGTTATACTTTGCTACTAGTTTTTTAGGTAATAATTATTTCTGTGAGTTTCATTTTGTTCTGAATGCAGAGTATACACTGGTTTGTGTGTGTGTATGTGTGTGTGTGTATGTGTGTGTGTGTGTGTGTGTGTATGTGTGAGTGAGTGAGTGAGTGTGTGTGTGTGTGTGTGTGTGTGTGTGTGTGTGTGTGTGTGTGTGTGTGTGTGTGTGTGCGCACTTACATGGAAGTAAGCAGATGTGCGATCCAGTAAATGGAGCTGAGGGGCGTGCAAGAGCATGCGAACATGGAAGTGTTTGTGGCATGCATATGACCTCATAAGCAGGTGAAATGCATGCAAATGAGGCAGGTAGAGTGATCCAGCAAGCAGATAGGCAGACCCTGCGTTGGTGTCCATAATCTACATGGAAAAATGCCATGCACAAGATGTAAAAATGACACCAGGAACTGTAAAACTGTATTTACAGTGGCAGAAATAGCATGGAGGACACAGATATGTGCAAAACTAACCACTGCGTATCCACAACCATATGGATAATAATGCAAAATCATTTTATTTTTTTTAATACCTTCAGTATATTTGCAGAGCTCAACACAGTGCCCAAATATGCTGTTATGGAAAAAAATATAAAAAGATTGTAAAAAAACAGAATTTGTGAGTATGTAACAGTAATGCATTATAGGACCCTGTGTGGAATATGTACATTGTTACACTGCTGTGGTAGCTAATGAGGCAGGGGCTGGAACAATGTAGTTACCAGGTACTATGCATGGATCTGTATGCAAATGAGCTGGGGTTACTGAATAGCACAAATGGGTATCTGTGTCCACAGATCCCACCCGTGTAGGCACAGAACCATATTGATGTCCACAGAAGAGGTAACTGACATCAAAAGGGGTGTGTCTGCAATCTTTTAAGCTCATTGGAGCACAGCAGCACCTGTTTGCATGACGAGGTGCTCTGCTTAGCAGGGAGGGTGTGTACACTGACTGCTAAGTTCTTTTTACCTCTGAGGCAAATATTTTATTGTGCTTGCACGTGTTTGCATGGCACACCTCTGTGCTGAGCATAACCTTCCATGCAGGTGTGTCTACTGACAGCTAAGCTTTGTTAAAGTTTGCGGCGTATGTTTGCACTGCACACCACAGTGCTCAGCAAGGAAGGCTGTCAAAAAAAATTGACTGAGAAGGCCAATGATATGTTAATTACTGATGAGCCCTGTTGCACTTAAACTAGGGCCATTAAACCCCTTAATGATGTACTTGGCAGGTGTAATGCATCATAAGTAGCCAACCACACAGGCTACACCTAATGCAGAGCACTACAAAGGTTGCATACACCCTTCAATCTGATTTTTCCCCATATTCTGCACCACTGGGACTTGGGAACTTTAACTGACATAATGCTAGACGCTGCAGCAGATCTGCTACATATGTATGTGCTAGATGCTGAGGTCAATGCAGCTGCTGCTGATACTGACCATAGGCCTAGACTGAAAAGGAGAAGAGTGTTCAGGCCCAGGGTAACTTTCCAGGAGCTACATGAGCTGGAGTTTGTAGAGTGCTATAGGTTGGACAGGGACATACTACAAGAACTCAGTGAGCTCTGCCATCCTCAACTCAGACCCAGAGCCAACAGAGGGTGCCAATCCCAGTGGAAACAAAGGTATGGATAGCCCTTAGGATACTATCTTCATGTACTTTCCAATGACCATATGGGTACATGATGTGGGTCTCATAGGCATCTGCTTCAGGGGTGCTCCACCAGTTCCTGTATGTAATGCTACCACATGCCAGTGAGCACATTTCTTTTTCCTACTTCCTTGAGGAGAGGGCACGCAATATGTGACTCTTCTACTGTGTAGCACACTACCCTGAGGTACTAGGTGCCATATATTGTACTCATATACACATCAAGGCACCACCCAGGGAAGAAGGTAGAATTTACTTCAACTGCAAGGGGTACCACTCCATCAACTGCCAAGTTGTGTGCTTTGCCCAGGGCATTATCATCAATGTGTGTGCTAGTAGCCCTGGCAGTTATCACAACTCCCATATCTGGCATGCATCACAGCTGTATCAGATTTTGCTAGGAGGGAAATCCCACACAGCCATTTACTTGGGGATGCTGGCTATGCACTGGAACCATGGATGATGGCACCCATCAGAAATGCACACACACCCACTGAAGAATGCCATAATGAGTCACATGCACAAATTAGCAACATCATAGAACTTGTGTTTGGATTGTTGAAATCACGGTTCCGGTGTCTCAATATATCTGGTGGAGTCCTGCAGTACTCCCCAGCCACATGTGCACAGATGTGCACAGTATATGCCATGCTACACAATATGATCCTGTGAAAACAGCTGCAGCAGAATCAGCAAAGGCAAGGAATACACAGCCCCCCACCAGTGCCTAGGTTACCACAATCACACCCACAGGGGGACTCAGAGGAGGAACCCCCTGAGGCTGTCCCTGTAGGCAGACAAAGGTGTGCCAAACATGCCCTGGCCTTGGCCAAGATACAACACATAAGCACATGCACTGACAACCTAAGGCCCTAGAGACTGAGTGGCACCTTACTCTGACTGACATACATATTAGTAAAATGATTCTAGCCAGACCACACAACCTGGTCCTCATCATGTATTGGCTGTGGACTGTGTGCATCAGACAGAGTTAGCCCTGAACTACAGGTCTGTCTGCTGCTGTATTTGCGAGGGAAATCACACTCCTATATACCACTTGTAAGGGGTACTAGAATGTGGTAGCATGTATATGGACCAAAAGCATGTATGTAAGGGAATACAGTGGGCTATATATAGTGTGCTACTGGGCTACTTGCAGAGATCTATAGTGGTCTACTGGGCTACTTATACAGATCTAACAGCCCCTTGGGACAACAGGTACCCTGTTTACTATATGTGCCCCATAATATCCACTAGGCCACATGGCTGGAAACTCCACAATATTATTCCAGTGAGATGCCAAACAGTGGAGTCACAGGATAGTCACACTACTGTTTATGCCAGTAAAGCATAAGCTGGCCTTTCCCCACCCCAAACACATCAGTGCTCCCATACAACTGCTGTAACAGTAAGTCTGCAATGATATACCAGCAGACCAGACAATTTATGTATGTTGTTGATAGTGGGAGGAATGAAACATCTCTGTATGGTGGATGGTGTGACTCACTAGACCAGGGACAGTAGCATGGACGATGGTGCTGATGGTTCAAATCTGGCAGCATCCAACATCTTTTGCATGTCAGGTGCTCATATGGTGGTAGTCCCACAGACTGTCATAAACCCTCAATCTGTTACTGCAAGAAAGGTGGACAAAGCCAGAGTGAATGGGGGCATATAGGGCTATACCTACAGAGAGACATTATACATGCTCTGAGTAAGCTAACAGGTGGCTAGTATAACAGCAGGCTGCAACAGGTCAAATTAGCTGCAAGATGTAAAGGCAATCACTTCAATGTGTCAGTAGTTACAACAATTCAGTGACTGCTGTTTACAGTATAGTACCAGAAAACCACAGATGCATGAGGAACACAGCAGACATATGGGACGGAATGCTAGACATTCTGCAAAAACATGTACATGGAGAGGTATACAGACTGTCACCCTGTGTGTGGTGTTGCATCATGTAACCCAGTCACATCATGCCTCTCAATCTCTTAGAGCAGGAAATCTGGCCAAAGCCATGAATAAAAGTGGGGCCAAGGCCCTCAAATAGGGACAGGTTTTAACCATCTTCTCCTACAAACATAGAATGCTGATAGAATGACAGGTCTTGCATTAGCATGAGTCTTCTGATGTGTATGGAGTCTAAAACTCAAATGTCTGTCATTATTTATTGACTGCAATCCTCACTGATTTGCCAAAGATTTGCCAGAAAACCACAATGTTATGTGAAATGGACCAAAAATATGAGTCAAACGTCTGGAGGTTCTGGGAAGCTCAGTACAGTTGTGAGGTATGAGTCACATATTAAGGTCAGCAAACAGCTGGGGAATGCCTTGGACAATATCAGGGAACTGCAGTTCTGTGGTAACAGGTGCAGAAGACAATGGCCTGCAGGACACATAATCCCAGACTGGAGTACAGGTATCTCTGACCTGGAGTCACCTTGTAAGTACTGGCAATCATACTGGGCATGCTCCTACACTTGGCTAACTTAAGTCCAAGTCTGTTGCCTCTACTGTCCAAGCACCTGCTATGTGGAAATATGTCTGTACATACATACTACTACGTATATATATATATATGTCTCTCCCTAGCCCCCTCATGCTTGATTAGTGTCTCTATCAGTATGTGACACATGTTTAGATGCATATATAACTATATAAAGCACAATGATGCATAGAATCCCCAGATATAGCTACATAACACATTTGCATAATGTACACACACAACATTTAAGGAGACATCCCTGTTATACACATGTATACAGATATGGATGGGGATGTACGAATGTCCCCACATACCCCAGAATGCTGGGGTTATCTGCACTTGCACATTACAACAGTTGTCTGATAGAACATGACCAAGGCCACAACAGTACATAATCCACTCAGCCACAGACCCCTTGCTTGCAGACTGTCACCCAGTAGACAGACACAGTTATGCAGGTGATGTAATGTACAATGGATACAATGCATGCCTTGTACAGGCCATATTGTCCCTGGCCACATGTCCACCTATCAAACTGCAAATAGCCACATATGGTCAGACAGTTACGTGTACACACATAGTAGGGATATTACCATTATCCCACTCCTAGGACACTAGATACAAGGACAGTACCAAGCAGTATCACACTGCAGGCCACACATGCTGTCTAACACAAGGCCACTTTGCATACTGCACAAGTTCTGTGCCTGCAGCAGCATATACAACTGACAGAACCTGTGGCATTTGGGATACATACTGTGAGCTGCAGTGTATAATACTAGATAGGTAGGAGTTCTAATCTCACATCATCCAACTCTGTGTATATGTGTATCGATATATCCCCTCACAGCAGTATGGATATGCCCATATGGACTATTTATGTGCAAAGGTATGCATTTTATGGCCCTGTGACTGGCTGCTGGCCTTTAAATTCCTTTCTCTACAAGGCATGCTGATGTCATCCACCTTAAGAGCACTGGCTGACACATATCAGATCAATTCCATGGCACATGCTATAAGTACTGCAAGCTATAGTGTGTATTAGTAGATAGGTAGGGATTCTAATCTCACAGCATCCAAGTGTGTGTGTGTGTGTGTGTGTGTGTGTGTGTGTGTGTGTGTGTGCGTGTGTGTGTGTGTGTGTGTGTGTGTGTGTGTGTGTCTGTGTGTAAATCTGCCACCATCTACATAGTGTGTGTCTGTGTACTTCCTCCATGTACCTCTGTCACCAGACCTTGTCACAGGGTATGAAAGCTTGATGATGATGATTGCCCCTGACACATTGTTCTACATGTATGCACCTAGGGAGCCATGCACATATGCTGGCATATCTTGCTGACATTATATTTCTGCTTTGGTGCCTTGTCATCCTGTGTGACTGTATTATCACCATGTGTCTATAGCTGAACCGCTCAGACTCTTGGGACACAAACATACTCAGGTCCATGACACACCTGTCATTCTGTAGCACTACCACCATTGTACCATCAGGCAACAAAGATACACAAAGTTCGATGTGTAGTCAAGACACATGTCAGCATGCAGCACCTTTTGTGGCCCACAACAACTGCCATGGCATAACACTACTGCACTTCACAAACACATGTAAAGTAACATAGTCACCCTGTGCATCAGACACATTTGCAGGGATGTGGCACAGGTATCATCACATGTACACGGTGTGGTGTGGGGGTGCTCGAGGCCTAGACTGTACCAAACAGTTGACAGCATGTTAGCTAGATGGGCCATGTAGAGGTGCTGTGTGTATCTGTTGGTGACCTGCATGTGATGGTGGTCTTGGAGTGTGTGCATGTACACAGTCATGCCTAGTGCTAGCCCTTCACATGTGTATAATGGGCAGATGTGGACCATACATGGTAAAGTGGACAGTTCACCATCTCCAGCCATGAATATGAGAACTGGCTTCACCAGGAGTAGCATGGGCACCACCATGCCCAAGGTCAGATGTGGTGCTAGCACCTGATGGTGATTGCTGTCTACTCGGCCTGTGTCTCCCACAGGACCACCCAGGACCACATACCCATGGCCTGTTACATCATGGTGTGGACAGCACACTTTTTTCTGTAGCAATGGAGGTACTGCCACTATGGGAGCATGAGTGTGCATGGCCACTTGGACTCTCAGCAGATGGTGTTGCTGGCCTATGTCCATGTGTCCAATGCCCAACATCAACCAGATGTTCCAGCACAGACAATGTGTGGTCAAAGATAAACACTGTCTCAGCCCACTATCTGTTCACTACTTCAGTGAAATGCTCCAGGGTATCACCAATGCAGTGGAGGCAGTCACAGATGTCAGACTGTGCTGAATACATAACCCATCTGGTGTTGCATTCAGAACATGCCTGTGCCTCCATGACAGCCTGAAACATGGGGTGAGTGACCCATGTTGTGACATCTGCAACAGGAGGTGGATGAGCAGTGCCACTGGTAGCATTTATTGACCGCCATTTGAAACCTGTATTGCAGACTTTTACACACATTCTTAGAGATTATTGGCACTGTCAGGAACAAATGAGAACTCTTGAAATGCATCAAGAATACATTTTTGTAACTGTGGATGTTATAAACCTCTACTCAGTGATACCACATGATGCAGATTTGGAATTCTATGAGCATAGCTTAGTGCAAAGTCGTAAACTTGAGCAAACCAAAGTGAATTTGTTAATAGACATGTTAGAAACAGTGTTGATCAACAATTTCTTACAGTTTGATGGAGAATGCTTTAGACAAAAATCAGGGGTGGCAATGGAAGCAAAATGTGCCCCAGTATTTGCCAACTTAGTATTAGCAGATTGGGAAGAAAAAGAAGTATTCTCCTCACCTTTCATGAATAACATTGCCGCTTACTATAGATTTTTGGATGACATCCTAATTGTTTGGAAAGGTAGGCAGGAAGATGTGAAGGTATTCATGGATTTTCTCAATGGGTCAACAAACTTTTTAAAGTTTACATACAAGGTGCATGACAAAGAAATTCATTTTTTGGATATAAAGTTAACTAAAGATGGGGTACTGGGGCACTATCCTCCATTATTTATAGAAAGGGGACATATGCCAACATGATCCTGCATTACAACAGCTGCCACCCTTTCTATCAAAAAATAAGTGCAGTTAAATGCCAAATGGTCAGACTGTCCAGATTAGTAAGCAATGAAGAAAAGTATAAAGAAGAAATGCATGTACTTGTAGGAATGGTCAAGGAAAGAGATTGTCCACTGCAGTTATTATCAGTTAGGAGAGAAGTTATGAGAAACAGAAATTCCAGATTTCTCCCCATTTTGAAGGGAGAAATAAACAGTGAACAACTAAAGATTGTGGGGTACCTAAAAATGTTGTCATGGTTATTCCTTACCATCAATATGGCCACAAGTTAGCAAAGACAGTAAACAATGTGTGGAATACTGTCTTTGATCAAACATTAAAAGAAATGTTGCGATCATTCCCCCAGGGTGGTACTTAGAAGGGAAAAAATATTAAGAAAATATTAGAAAGGGCAAAATAACCACACATTGAGACCTATGTGTCAAAAATGAGTAACTGCGGCTTTTTTGGTACATGTAGATATATTAATGATGGACCCTATGTAGAAATAGTGACATACAGCAGAAGCTTGCAATGTCCAGGAAGATGTAACTGCAAAACTAGAAATGTGGTATACATTGCAATGTGTATTTCATGTCCAGCATTCTATGTAAGTAAAACCATGAGAACCCTACATGAACGAATTTTAGAGTATACTAGGGACATTACAAAATGTAAAATAAGTAGTGCCCTTTATATGCACAGTAGAGAATTCACCAACTTTAACAAGTTTATATTTTTTATAATTGACAAAGTGGTGAAAAATCATAGAGGAAGTAATAGTGACTTAAAGCTTCTGATAGAAACAGAATGGCAGCTGAGATTAAATGCTAAAGAAAAAAACAGGTACAAATGATAGCCTGTCCATTATTAGCATTTTAAAAAGAAGAGCTAACCTGATATAGGCTTTACACAAACAGTTTTACCATGACAAACAACGTGTGCTATTTATCATACTGTTATATTAGCTAAATTTAATTGTGTATAAACAGAACAATATTTTAGGAAATAATTATGGAGGTGCTGATTCTAAATAATTTCTATGTAGTGTCTGTTTTGTATTTTGTATTTTAAATATGATGTTATGTGAACATTTTTAACTAATTTTAACTGGAAAACCGAAGGTTAACACTGGCAATTAAGGAAGTTATGTCATAATTATGTTACCACCTACATTTTTAACAGGGTGCCTTGCACTACTACATTTGACTCTGAAGATGCCTTTTTAGCTGTAATGCTAGGCGAGAGTGCTTAGTCAACTGTGTGTCTGTTTGTTTCAACTAAAAGTGTGAATTCAGTGGAATAAAAGACCATCATTTCATTTTGAACTTTGGGCTGTAGCTTTATCTTATTTGTGTTTAAGGAAGGAGAGTGGAGTTTGGATGGGCACCAGTCCTCCTTCAAGCAGCCTGGGTCAATCTGCCAGTGTGGGACCTTGCCAGCTCTCTGGCTATGGCCAGTGTCTACACTCACTGATGCCATAGTTCTCACACTGTCCTGTACTATGTCACCACCCTCTGACTGTCCAATATCTGTGGCATCTGATGACAAAGTATGTGTGGGTATACTGACTGTGTGCAGGGACAATGGGGGCAGAAGAAGGATGTCAATCTCTGGGACAGATTCAGCCCCTGACAACCCCACCTGTGCCTCACTATGGCCACCATCATTGAGTCCAATGAGACACTGACATCAGGTTGTGAGGGGGACAGGCTCCAACCCCCCTGTTCACCTGTGAGAAGCAAGATAAAAGCAGTGCATTACCACCTGCACTATTATGTATGGTAATCCACACAGACTTATATAGATGAGGATCCACAACTGCAGTACTTGTCCCACATCTTCTCATCTCTGATCCCATGCACAGCACACAAACTCACAACATACACAGAAAACTCAGGCCCTGTATAACATGCACGTCATCTACATCTGGTTAACACTGCTAGTACAATACACCTGTGAGGTATGCAGTATGACAGTGTATGTGATAGAAATACACATACAACCCAGTACACCTATCTTGAAAATGATATGCCAGTTGTAGTATCACTGCTTCAGGTATGTACCATCTCCCTACAGTATTTGAATGGGCATCTGGGAGTAATTGTCTCATGTATAACAGGCTGCGTAGTTGCTCATAACTATAAGTGCAAACATGTTAATGTTTGTAAATATACACACCTGTCATTTTAGTCTATGCACTGCAGTTAACTGCTGTGAAATGAACATACAACTATTTTACTCTGGCTAAGCGCAACAGTTGTGCATAAGGCAAAATGGCAGCCCTTAACTTTCATAGGGTATATATGATCTGTAAAACAGCAGTATCTCACTTACCAGGTACAGGAACATGGACTCCAGCCACACCTGATGGACCTAATGGCAAGGTGAGTGAGACGTATTGTCATCACATCACATGTTGCAGTGTTACAAGATAATATGTGTGTATATCCACATGTACAGTACCTAATGTGATACTGGCTATATTACTGACATTCTGAGTATGTGTGCATAACTGTGCATAAAAGCCAACCCCCCCTCTCAATGCAGATAGACCTAACACCCATGTACTGGCATGTAGAGCTTGCAACAATGACTGATATGATACTATATTGGTGAACAATGTAAGCTTACCTGGATGCTCCTCTGATGTGGCCACTGTGGCACCCACCTCCAGGATGTATAGCATGATGGATGCCTGGGAGCTGTTGATTGATCCTAGGTTCACCAGGAATTCCTCTGTTGCTGAGAGTGGTTGTTCTGCCACAGGCCCACCACCGGTGGCAGCAAAATCCCTGGCAACAGCAGCTGCCCCTTGCAGTGCAGCATTGACCATATCAGTGGCCCAGTGTCAGACCTGCTTGTAGGTCCTGTACTGTTGGCCAATCTGATTGACAGCCCTCACAGGGATGTCCCACAGTGCTGCCCACTGATTTTGATTGTGGCAAACCCTGGATAGCAGGATGTGATGGTGGAGTCTGAGGGCATCCAGTATAACATCATTCGCTGCAGATGAAAATGGTGGATGTCGCCATTGGTACATCATTCCTGCAAGACAACAAGAGGGGGACACATTACAGGACCAGAAACATAGATGTCCACTATGTACAGACCCTACACACCCATAATGGGCTGCACTATCCACTACTCCCTCACGACATACCCTACAGTCTGGCAACACACTATATGTGTGGCTATCAACAAGATAGTAGTGATACTGGGTAATGTCCCAATGTGCCATGTTAGATTCTATTGTATGTCTCTACATCTATCACTGCAGTCTACTGTGGTGTGTCCGCTATGGGCAAATCCCCACTAATATGTCATACAGCCACTGTCAAACAAACAGAAGTGTGCTATTACAACTATATGGGTACAATCCAGCAACACTAGTGTGCCACAATGACAGAAAGCAATGCAAACCTGCTGTAGTATATGTTCCCTGTAGGCATCATACTTCTTAATTATACAGATATTTGCAGAATATCAACATTTTTGCTTCGTATATGTGGTCTTTTTTGTACAAACTTGTGGATGTCTGAGAAATGGTTGTCCAATCATTGATGGTTATTGTTAGAAAAGTAAAACAGAATCTGACTGTCACACTTCAGAGCCTTCAGAAAACGCTTGTGCTACAGTAATATCTGTTAGTCTATTCACATTCTTACTTTGTATGGCCAATATGCATACTCTGTCACTAAGTTTGGGTCTTTGTCCCCCCATTAATTATGGCTTTGTCCTGATTTCTTACTATAGGAGGTAAGTGGTATATTAGGCATAGCTTTCAACCTGGCAGGGATGAATATCCATGAAACAGGGCCTTAGCCAGATTACATCAGGGATATTCAGGGACACTTTTATAGTCATAGTCATAGTCATAGGTTAGTACTAGGCTAACTGCCCTTGCGAGCCATTGTAAGCCTAGCCAATTATCCCTTGTGAGACTCAAACCTTGCACCTTGTGTTTGTAAGGCAAATGCCTTAACCATTAGGCCATCCTTAGGACTATTTATGTGCAACATTGACAGACTGAGAGGAGGTGAATTACAGTTCATCGTTTGGTGTTACAGGAGTATACACCCTTACTTAGTGTCATCATGTCTTACATGTAATCCACTATCTTTACCACAACAGCCGACCGGTGTAGGAGGGATTAACATGGACTGAGCAGAGATGTGATTCAAAGCAGGGACAGTTGAGAGGCATGCCTGCAAGTGTTGGACAGCACAGTATCACTGACATGTCAATATCATAGATCTAATACAAGCCTACTGTTGTAATCCCTATTCCCCATACCTCCATCCTCCTATCTGCATCCTGTTTTATGGGAAAATATAAAACATACAAGGTGGGGTGACGTATTCTTTTTTTTGAAGAAGTACTCTGCAAATGCATTGCATATATGCTGTCTGTGTAAGTAAAACCACATACAGACATGTTCCCCATAAGCAGTTTCTTGCCTTTTGTAGGTAATACTCATTAACAGGTAAGTGTCTCTGCACCAATCTGTGGCTCAGAATTTCTATTTGCATCCAAAACAGCTGAATTGCACTATCATTAGCCAATGACATAGCACCACAGTGCAATATACAAGGCTTTCATGTAGGCCTTGTCCCCTTATTAGTTTTTGAGATGGGCATTACTGAGGTGTGCAGACTACAGCATCACAGAGGGTAAGTACAAATACTGTCCACTGTAGAGATGTATGATGTATGTCCACAGTTTTGCCCAGGTGTATTTGCCAGATATATGTGCAGACATAAAGGCTGTGACACACATTGTCTGTACCCATCAGTATGTGCATGGCTTCCAAACTCAGTTTTTCTGCAGCAGGGTCCAAGCTGAACATATGTACTGTGTCACTGATGCCTTAGCAGGTGTATTTAAAGATGTTGCAGATAAAAGGGAACAATTATCTGTTATCACATGCCTCATGTGCTGCCATTATTATTTATTTAGCTGTATAATGGTGTATTTTTGCATTAGAGTCCCAGGTACACTCCAAGTTTTCCCATCAGATTTAATTTCAGCCAGTGGCAATAATTATGTTTTGCTGAAAACACCTGTTTTAATTAAGGTCTGTGTGGAGTAGTGGTGTTAATGCAGTAGGCAGCAGTTGGGGCTTGGGTTCAAAAAATGGCATAGATGATTATCTTGCACATGTTCCTAACACCATGAGAAATACGTAAGTTCCTTATGGCTCATTTAAATGAATTTCTGCATCACAGCACTTCGCTTAGCTCCTTGCAAACCTGCGCTAACAAATTAGAAAGAAAAGAAAAAGGGGGTGATAGGGTAGTGGTGAAATGGGGGCAATCAGGGGGAAAAACATAGTGAAAGGCAGATAAGGATGTGCAGGAAGGGTGTAGGAAAGAACCATAGTTTTCCATTTCTTGTACAACAACAGCTGTGCATTTTGTAGATGAATATGGACTCTCAAACCCCAGAGAGAGTGGTGAGGACAACATAAATATGTTGTCAAGCCAATTGGACTAAATTAGCTGTGTCCAGTGGACACATGTGTGAAATGGAGAGCTATGTATGGGGCAATTTTTTTTTGTGGGACAGGTGCCCATTTATTTTAATTAGAGAGTGGAATGTTGGGTAAGGGATATAGGCATGTGTGGGGAGGTAAGTTGGGTAGGAGATGATGCAATTGCAGACAGACAAGGCAGACAAGACAGCAGACAGGGGCAGTGTGTGATACTTGAGGGGGTAAACACCTTGGATGGAGAGGGTGTTGTGGAATCCTTGATACACGTGCCTCCAGACAGCAGCAGAGTGACTGACATCCCCACACATGGGCAGTCAACAGTTCACTATCCCGAGGTAGCTGTGCTGGATTCTTGGTGCCAGGGCTAACCTGCTGCACCAGGTTGTCCAGTGTGCCCTCAATCTGATGCAAGTGATGTTCATAGCTTTAATGAATGATCCTGCACACCATGGCCAGTAGTTGATCTTGGGTGACTACTGCCCCTCCACCACCACTCTCCAGGTATACAGTCATACCAAAGATTACACATTTTATTTATTTTCTTTTCTTTTATTATTATTATAATTATTTCCTTTATTTTATGCTATATAGTCACATTCCTGGTAATGACTTTAACATTGTGTGACATCTAAACACACAATTATTTATAATATGGGCTACATCACCCATTTACCTGCAGTTCGTGTGGAGAGAAAATCTGTAATCATTACGTCGCTGATACTGTAATTGTCAGTGCTACATAGCACTGGACTTGAACCCTGGTCAGTGTCTGTTGCAAAAATGTACATCATAGAGAGCATTTAACAGACTGAGCAACTGAGTCACTGCTGATTACTGACTGATATTTGCCTAGAGCTCACCTGGAACCAAACTATGACCTGGTAATAATGGTACAGTTTTATACTAGACTGCAGTGACAGTTGAACACACATGCATAACCTATATATTACTACATAGAATGCAGGTGTACTCAATATATTGTTAGTGTGCTGAAATATCTGTGAAGTCATATCTGTGAAGTCAGCAAACAATATCTGATTATGGGTTATTATTTGCAGTCTACAGCTATTACACTGTTATACTTGACAGCAGCACTGTACCCCACAGCCTGAATCCATATAGCTGACATGTAATGGTGAAAACAAGACAATCCTGATGTACACAATTTACCTTGGTGTTATTGCTATTGGCTCGTGTTGTTGTAGAACAGTTGTCATAATTAATTTCTTACAAAACAGCGCTGAATTTACACTTATTATACAACAGACTTTATTAGATATACCTTCATGCAGGTACTGGTAATGCTTCATGTTTTTTTGCAGAACAGTTGTTATAATTGATTTCTTGAAAAACAGCCCTAATTCTACACTTATTGCACAACAGACTTTATTAGAGATACCTTCATGCAGTTACTGGTATAGTTTTGAGTTTTTATTGCTCAACATTTATCATTATGCAGGTCTTGCAATACAGCTGTAATTTCAGTTTTTCCATTACAAACTTTATTGCATATACTTTATTACTGTAAATGCTTTAGTCTTCCATGCTTATTGAACTACAGTTGGCAGTATGCACTTATTGCATTAGAGCTGTAAGTCCACATTTATTGCAAAACAATCTTTACTGTAAATACACAATTGCAGTTAATGCTTTACTCTTTCTTGCTTATTTGACTATAGATAGCAAAATAAAAGTACATCTGTACTCACCATAGTCATAGTGCAACCTGGCCAAGCACTCGGCATGCGCCTCAATGTTGTGAGCTCACTCTCTACACTGATTCAATAACTGTGTTCCCTGACTCTCCCTCAGCAATGCACCATGATTAATATACATGATGTGCTGCTGAGGGTGAACCGTGTATATGGGCATGGTAGCATTGTGTGTAGGCTCTACACTATACCTACACAGATTTTGTTAAATCTAGGGGCTATTTTTTTTTTGGCATTAATGGCTAAAGCTGTAAATTGCTCAGAAATCAGATTTTCTCTAAACTTCTGCTTTAATTCTGTTATTTGAAATATAGAACTATAGAACTATATTTGTACAAGTCTAGTAAAACATAATACAATTCAGAATATTTTCTTGTAAATAGTTTCTGCATGAAAACTGAGCATGTGTTATTACTAAGACCAGGGTACAACAATAAGAAGCAAATGTGCCATGTATAGGCTCAGCAATACTGCATTTTTAGGGCCATGGAAAGTTGAAATATTTCAGTGTATGAATTAAAAAAACATTCTGTTATGTTAGCTAAGGACATGTAGGATGAAATTAAACAAAATACAACATAAAAATTATAAATGGAAGCTCCTGATTATAAATATGGATAGTAAGATACAATCAGTGAAAATGTTTATAAGCCCCTTAGTTTTATACACTGGTCTGGCATATTTTATCAAGCAGAGGAAAAAATGTGGATCATAATTTCATTGAGGGAGGAAAAAGACAAGAGTTGAGTAGGATGTGTTGCTTATTCCCATAGAAAAAGGTGGTTTAGGAGTATTTAATTTAAAGGGATACTTTAGAGTTATGCAGTTAAGGCTCATATACATAATGCATGCAGGTGGTTATAAATCCAAAATGGAAAGAATTATTATGAAATGGAGTGGGGGCTAAATAAATAAATAGAAATTAGGATTTTTTATGCAAGTCCTTAAAAAAAATAACATCCATGAAAAATATTATGTTCATAAAGTAGCAGAAAGTATTTTAAAAACAAAGCAAGAATGGGAAGGTAGAAAGGAGACTTTACCAATAGGGATGACTGCAAGTAGGGGCATAAAAAATATGCAAAAGGCATAAGTGGTTAATACAAAATGGAAATCAAAATCTAAATCAAATGGTATTCCCAATGTCATAAAATGTGGCCAAGAATTGATTTCTTTCTAATCTCTGACTAGTTTTTGAATCTGAACATAAATTGCTACATTGACACTAAATTCTTTACTGACCACTCTAAAGTTACACTCAATGTTAACTGGTCTGATAAAGAACATTTAAATTGTAGAGGTTACAGTTCAACTCTTAATACCAACCTACTTCTAAAACAATATATTGTGGAAGGGGTTAACTTGTACTTAGACGATTTAATGAAAAATATTTTTCTCTCCCAAAGTCCGGTCAACATTGAGTGGGCAGCTACCAAATCCCAGATAAGAGGTTTCCTTATCAGTAAGCAACCTACCATAAGAAACTACAGAATAGTAATTATCCAAAAACCAGAAACGGACTTGTTCGACGAAAGTTTAATGAAAGGCAAAAATCCACAAATAACGAAATAACAGATAAGTGCTTTCGTTTGGCTCCTGCCAAACTTTTTCAAACAGTTTACACATCACTTCCTGTTAATTAAATAGTCTTTGTCTGTAATGTAAGCAATTAAACCCTTCAAATTATTAAAGAACTAATGCACATACATCAATAAAAACATATAAAAATAATAATAATACAATCAACATAATTTCTACCACTCAAAACAATTTTCCATATATATATATATATATATGTGTGTGTGCCAAACAAGCATGTATCTATCTGTATGTGATAACCGCATATATCCAATGCAAAAATTGCAAAAATACAACAATAACCACAAAGGAACAGCGCATAATACACATACACACTTATAAACCTATTTCGAATGATGTCAGAGAATATGTACATCTGTAAGTGGGAATGAACATAAACAAATTACTTAGATCAACTTGTAACATTAATAAGTTATTTGTAGTATAAAAAATACAAGGAATATAAGAAATATAAAAAGTGTATAAAGTTATAATTTCCTAACAAAATCTAAAATTAAACTAAGTTAGCAGAAATGTGATGTACATAAGGTGTTGAGACGATATAATGATTCACATTTCATATGATGTATATAAATATATGTGTGTCATGTAATCGATAATATATTGGAAGACATACATCTGTTTTGGCTAATAGACTGAAATCTATAATAACGTATATTATTTCACCAAAACAGTCTGGGTTTATTATATTTAGACAAACCTATGATAATACTCTTACTCTGGAACACTAGCAACTTTAGCACAACAAAGGAAATACCCAATATTTGTGCTAGTCTTGGAAGCATATAAAGCTTTTGACAGACTTAATGTAAGCTTTTTGTTATTGATTTTGCCTATTTTGCTTTCCCCCCAGCTTCGTCCAACTTATTAAAACTCTATATGATAAGGCCTATGCTGTCCTTCACACAAATAAAAATATATCAAACAGAATTTATTATTAAAAATATGCCTAGACAAGGTTGTCTATTATTCCCATATCTTTTTAATCTCTACATGGAACTCTTGTTTTTACTTGTCAAGCAATTTACTATCATAATCCCCCAACAATCTTCAGCACTAAAGTAACCTTAACAGCTTTTGCTGAAGATTTTAAACCGATGCTTCACCTTACCAAGTTCTGATATCCCAAAACTGCTAAAGGCAATTGAAACTTTCTCAGACTTATCAAACTATAAACTTAATCTAGACAAATCCACATTATTCCCCTAAAATTAATCCAAGTCACTATTGCTATACCCAGTCCAACCACAATTAAAATAAAACAAGTCACAAAATATCTGGGGATTTCATTCTTTCAAAACAAGAGAGAGTTTTATCAAATAGTATTCTTAGAATCTGGCAAAATATAATACAGGATTGTAATAGACGGGACAATTTAAAACTACTTTTTTATCAAAAGTTGCAATTGTTAAGCTGAACAAACTACTTAGATTTGTATATATATATATATATATATATATTCATGGCTTCTCAAGTGATTGTATATAATAAATTTGTTAAAGGGTTACACTCGTTCTTGGCTAAATTTATATGGCCCCCTATATCTGTAAGGATGTCTTACCATAATTTAATGCAGCCAAAAATGAATGGTGGACTTAATTTACCAGATTTCAGATGTATTTTGACATAATTAACAGCAGCAAAATAATAAAGATTGCTGAACATGATCTGAGTGGAAACTTATGGTCATTTATGTGGTTAAACTTGCATCATAATTATATTAAGTCACTCAGCTTTACCCCCAAAGCCCTCCCATTTCTTCATAAAAGAAATTTGATAACTTATAAGGTAATCACCCCAATACAATTTTTAGAACCAACTTACAAAAACTTTTTGCATCTCTAAATTTATCTACTGTCTTGGAAACCCTGAAACCCATACACCTTAACCTTAATTTGAAACTCAATAATTCAATGTTAAACTTAAACAACTTTTCACTTTTAAAAGACAAGTGAATCTTTGACTTTTTTCCCCTTCACAATTCTACCATCACAGAGATAAGAGACAAAGTCAAGTTACCCAAAAATTATACCATTATTTTGAAACAGATTAAAGAATTATGCTTTGGTTATCCAATAATAACTTAGTGGATAAAGATATAGAGACTTGTAAATCTCTTTGTAAACTAATGCTACTAAAGAAAAAAATATCTCAAGTACCTATAATCTGATTACCGCTGTCAGATATCAGAATAATATCTTATTTTCAAACCATTGGATTAAAACAAACCCCTCTATCACTAACCACCAAATAAAACAATCTATAAAATTAACCTCTAAATTAATCCCCTTGAAGAAAACTGCTGTACGTACAACTTATGATACTTAATAATGCATACTTTACTCCTATAGTTCTACATACATTTAACCCTTTAATCCCACCCTACTGGCCTTATTGTGAATCTCAGAGAGCTGACCTCCTCCATGTATTTTGGAGTTCCAGATGTGTTTATAAGCTCTGGAATTTCCTAGTGGTCCAACTTCAAAAGATGGTGTATGAAAAAAATCTACTCTATCATGGGAATTTGTAATGCTTCACATATCTCTCCCGGGTTTAACTTCAGTACAATCTAAAATTTGTATTACTCTTTTTTTCATTAATTGAATTATATATTGCATCCAATTGGATAGACAGATCATCAGTTCATGGGGGGGGGGGGGTCAAACAAATGGCAATCAAACACTTGACAGCCCATAAACTTCTGGTGTTTAACCGTAAAACGCAGTCTCATTTCAATGAATATTGGGAATCACTATTCAATCATATTTTACATTAAATACCCAACGTCTAGTATTCAAAATTATTTCTTGCTAAATATCTTCCAGCTTTCCTATCATACAGCAAATTCTTAAATGACTATTTAATTATCTCAAAGTATGATAATGACTCTCTATGGGAAGGCAGGAATTGAGCAATTTGAATATATTGGAATGCATGATTACTACAAAGGAAACATGGATATAGCATGAAAATGTTATTATTTTTTTTCTTTTCTATTACTGTACAGGTACCTACATTACTGTTTAAAATAAGATTTAATAAAGATGATTACAAAGGTATACAGTGAGAAAATACAGAAATACTGCGCAGATAAATGGCTTGTGATGTCAGAATTTCCTTTGTGCATAGTACTCATCCAGATAACATATGAAAATTAACTATGACATACATATTTATTTGTATTCTAGTTAGTAACTAGCCATGGAACTGAAAGTTGGTCAGTATATGTCAGCTGTGCATTGTGAGAATAAACAGGTCTCATAATTTGTATGTGTATTTCTTTGCACTACAGAGATATTAGATATGTCAACATCTCAGGCATGATATAGTTTTGATTATGGTACTCAGTTATAGAAGAGGCAACCGAAATATTAAAGAATGTCTTATATCTGCACAAGTGAGGTATGGCCCCATGATGCAACTGTGATTGATATAATGTAACTTGCTACTCCATCACAAGATTTGCATAATGCACATGCATATTGCAATACAAGGAATATGACATTTATAGATGCAGCCCAAACATTTCCATTAGCATTCCTGTTTAAACAATTTAGATTATTTTTAATGGACATCACATATAAATGAGCTATGCCCCAGTACAGCCTGTTCTACCTATACTATTGGACATTCAGTGCACTTGCTTCATGATGTAGTTATTTGCATTTGGTTTTATAAACAGGATCCTAAATATACTTATCCTTAGAGTACCTTTTCTACACTTTTGACTGTCTATATCCAGGAGGAATTATCCACTGATTATTATTTGCCTAGAAAGATAACAGTATGTTGCAATATGCTATTATTACCTACTCACATCTACAGTTTATGACTCATAGTCACCAATTTTTTATACTCCATCGGTTAAAGTCTTAAAAAGTGCTGTTATGGTCAGTTGAGAGACACATGTCCTAGATGATTCTGCAAAGTGATCAGCATCGAGTATGGTTATTGTAAATCTGGGAATTCTGAGACACACATGCATTGCGAATATTGTATTATGTAAACGTGCACAAGTGACACAGCACACACATAGGCCATAAAGGACTATAAACTGTAGCATCATGTATAGTCAATTGGGAAAAAATAAAAAAAATAAATATGTATATATGTATATATATATATATATATATATATATATATATATATATATATATATATATATATACACACACTCATATACACACACACACACACACACACACACACACACACACACACACACACACATATATATATATATATATATATATATATATATATATATATAAAATTAGGGTCTATATGACATATCCGAACGCTTAAATGTTCGAATCGCTAAAGATCAAACTTTAGCGATCAAACATTTAAATGTTCGAATATGAATAAAAATTAAAAATAAAAAACAAATAAAATGAAAAAAAAAAAACTAAAGGGTGTAAGGAGGGGGGCAAGCCTCCCTGCACCCCCCCACACCCCCGCTACTTAAATATACCAACTCCAAGATCACACTACAGTGTAGGGAATGGGAAATTTCCTGTTTCTGCACTGTAGCGCACTGAAGTGCGATCTCGGAGTTGGTATATTTAAGTAGCAGGGGGTGTGGAGGTGCAGGGGGGCTTGCACCCCTGCTTAAACCCTTTCTTTTTTCTTTTTTTTTTAAATTTTATTTTATTACATATTCGAACATTTGAATGTTCGATCGTTAAAGGTTGATCTTTAGCGATTTGAACATTTAAGCATTTGGATATGTAATATAGACCCATAAAATTATATATTTATATGTACACATGTATGTAAATCTTTATCTATATATCATGTGCATCCTGTAGCTGTAATGTTATACAATGTACAACAGTCACTATACCATGTCAGCAGACTAGTAAGCAAAAACAAAAGCACAAATTGTGGTGTATACAAGAACACACATTGTGGTACAAGACAGCAAAGGAAGTGCTACCAAAGGTACATGGCAGTTATACAGGTGTAGAGGAAGTATTACAGACAGATACCCTGGAGAACAAAGATAACACTGTTGTCATTCCAACAAAGAAAATGGCAAATATGCCAGTGAAACAAGACAAGTCGCATGGCATAAATAATATACCATGGTATGACAAATTCATGAGTCATAAAACTGGCCACCAAATACATCAGAATATTATCAGATATTGAAAGCAATCCTACAAAGTTTTATGGATGACAAGAAAAATCACATGCCATAACACAGGAAAAATGAAGAAACATGTGTAGAGGAACCAACCATCACATAGTTCTTTGAGGAAGGCTGTGTACCACATCTGTTATCAGGGGCTGAAGTTAGAAGTAATGGTGCCTACTTTGTAAATGAACTTGCACAGGAGGCCAGCACATAATTACTATTCATATATCATGCATATTCTGTGAAGATTTAGTGGATGACTCCAGGTAGAACACCTTGCCTTATTATATCTGTTGATGTTGTTCTTTTATGAAAAAGTGAATCATCCTATCAAGGTACACACATGTTAGCCTTAGTATACTGTGCACACAAGCCAGCCTGAGTATTGTGGGCACACAGTGATGCCATCTTTCAACATCATTCTGAGGGTGAGGCAGCACAGCTATTATCTGTAATGCCTTTGACTCCAGAGATGAAGTAAAGATCCACGGACAGGCCATGCATATAATAGGAGTCACTGGCCCTTACACTGGAAATGGTAATTGCAAAAGTAGATCTGATTTTTTACATGGCTATCAAATTTAGAGCACTTGACAGGTTTGTTTATTTGTTTGTTTATCAGGGTAGTAGTCTGATCCACTGGACACATTTCAGCCATAGTTCAGGAACATTGGCTAAGTGACTTGCTCATAGTCACACAGTATGTAAATGTAAGCAAAATCTGCAGTGCAGAATCTGATTTAAGATAAGCAGTTCCACACGACACAGAGAAACGCATCTGTTTATAAAGCAATTTTGTAATCAACTTTCAGATTATAACCTTACAATCACCACATTCAAACAGGAGCTTTGGATCTAACAAAGAACATTGGAATCTCTTGCAGGTCAGTTATTCAGAGAAGGTCAGGTGCTAGAGAAGGTGCCAACTACCAGATCTGTATTTACTATAGGATATATACTTGCTCATGCTAGGAAAATACAGCTGTGCAATTTAAACTTATCACAAGAGTTGTTGTTCGCATGATCACTGCTGTAGTAGCCTTAGCTATATCATTATATCCTGCCAAGGATATAACAGCTGGCCAGCTTCCAAAGCTTCAGGGCATCTTTCATGTGCCCCAACTGTTGACAGTTGGAACTGAGCTGGCTAAAAGACAAGTTAGGGAGTGAAGCCCTTCACAGCATCCCTTCCAGTAGAGAGAGGGAGGCTTAGGCCTGAAACAGCAACCTAGGAACAACAAAAAATAAATGTCCACACCCTGGCATAACAAATGCACCAAATAACAAGGGGGGTGGAATGAGGAGCAGTTACTGAAGTAGTGATGATTTGAACATCTATTGTTATGATAAGTTTAGCTGACACAACTGTACTATGTTAATTATATTTATCACTGCTGCAGTAGCCTTAGCTATATGGCTAGATTACCTTGGCTAACTGCATTTGGGAGGTGGAAGGAGAACACTCTAGGAGTCCCTGGGGAATGGTCCTAGCAAAGCTTGATCTGAATGTAGAGAAGGAATCATGCTTTTAGTGCATTGTAAAAGTATGTGCAGAGGACCGAGTAGCAGCTACTAGAATACTTCTAGAATACAACCCTTTCCAAAATAAACATAGATGGAGCCAAAGCCCTTGTAGAGTGAGCCATGACCCTGCCTGGAATAGTTTTGTTATGGTGAGTTTAACAAAAGGTAATAGCCTTAGAAAACCATTTGACAATAGTCTGTTTTGACACAGGTTGTACCTTCTTATCTTCACAAGAAATAAACAATTGATTCAAAGATCTGAAAGGTTTGGCTCTGTCAAGATACTACTCATGTTGTTTGCTGGCATAAACTAAACAAAAGTGTTGATTTGTTAATATATGATTTTCAAGTAGCAGGATTTCTTGCCTCAGTTAGTACATGCTGTACATCTTCAGTAAACAGGCGCCTAAAAGGAAAACTTTAGGAAGTCAATTGAAGTTAATTGATGATGAAATGTGTCAAACATCCCTGTTCTTGTGTGACTAGATCCAGTCTGTGAAGAAGCTCGTGGTAATTGCCACTGGCCATTTCCTAAAGGGAGAGCCACAGTTGCCTGGGCCAGCAGGAAGTCACCACAATGATCTTGGTGGGTTAGTTTGAATCTTCAGAAGTATAATGAATATTAGTGAAAAGGGTGAAAAAGTTTACAGGAACATTCCTATCCAAAGAAAAGAAAACAAAATGCATCTGTCTTTAGGGTCTTCTTGCATGGAATCCTGGAAAAGAATATTTCCAGTTGACTGTTCAGAGAGTAGATAAAGAGGTCTATGTAAGGAACTCCCCATAAGATGGATCAAATCTTGGCAGACTTCACAATCTAGTTTCCATTCATAATGGTCAGCCCTGGTCCAGCTCAGCTTGTCTGCTACACAATTTACTCTGTCAGAATTTAAGATGCCTGTAAGGTAAGATTGTGCTGTGAAGCTATATTCCTAAGATTATGCTATGAAGCTTTATCCCATCGTAACATGACTAGTCTGCAAGTGGTGCAATCTAATTCCCCCTTGCTTGTTGATGTATGATATGACTGTGTTGCTCTCTGTAACCACTTGAAGAACTCCCAGGGTATCAAAGATGGTTCAGAGAGTTGAGTGCTCTGGTCAGGGTAAGCATCTCCGTGATATTTATGTGCTTCCATCTGCCCTTGATATCCCACACTCCCTGCACTTTTATCCCTCCTGAAACTGTTTTACAAGCAAAGACTTAAGCATCCGTGGTGATTGACTGATTTGTAGCAATGAAGAAGAAGGGAAGAACTGGATTTAAGGGTATCTGTTGTCTCCACCTAAAGATTTCTCTTTTGATAAACCATAGCACTATGATTTGAAAAGATAAAAGGTGCTGATGTTGGGACCAATAAGACTTCAAGTACCACTGTATCTTTCTCATGTGGAAACTTGCCAGGTTTATCATGATAATCATAGATGCCATGCAATACAAAATCCTGAGGAATTCCTTCTTAGTGACCAAAGTCTGAGTGGAAATCTTTAGAAATAGATTCCTATGGAAGAAAAGCTCTTTGAACTGAGGTATCTAGTTGACATTCTAGGAACACAATCCTGTGTGAAGGAATAAAGGAAGATATGAACATTCCTGTACAAAGAAAATAAATAGCATCAGTCTTCCAGGCCTTTTAGCATGGTGTCCTGGGACAGAATCTTGCCAATTGATTAATTTTGGAAGATCTCCTAATCTGGCTTCCATTTGTGAGGATCTGCCCTGGTCCTGTTCAGCTTGTCTGCCACACAGTTTTGTTCTGACAGAATGTAGGATGCCTGTTGAGTGATATTGTGCTGAGAATCTATAGCCAAGCTAACATGGTTTGTCTGCAATGGGGGTATGACCTGGTTCCCCTTTGCTTGTTGATGTAGCACTTGACTGTGGTATTGTCTGTAACCATTTAAAGAGGTCCCAGGAACCAAAGATGGTTCAGAGAGTTGAGTGCTTTGATCAGGGAAGCATCTCCTTCATATTTGTGTGCTTCCGTCTGTCCTTGGTGTCCCACTTCCTCTGCGCTTTTATCCCTCCAGAAACTGCTCCCCAAGAAAAGTCTGAAGTGTCTGTGGTAACTGACTGCTTGGGGGTGGGGAGGGAGAAGGGGAGACCTGTATTCAAGGATATCTGTTGTCTCTTCCAAACGATCTCTTTTCTGCCGCACCCCTGTACTGGGATTTGAAAAGATAAAGGGTGTTGATGCTGGAATATACATATATATATATATATATATATATATATATATATATATATATATATATATATATATATATATATATATATTCAGATACCACTGAATCCTTCTCATTTGGAGTCTTGCCAGGGATATCATGCGAATCATAGATGCCATGAGACACAAAATCCTGAGATATTGTATCACAGTGACTGACATCTGAGTGGAAAACCTCAGAAATAGATCTAAATAAAGATCCATTTTTCCTGAGGAAGAAAAGCTCTTTGTTGACATCCCAGGAACAAAATCCTGCATGAAGGAGTCAAGAAAGATTTTTGAATGTTTTCTTGGAATCCCAGCTTGTGTAAAGATCTGTCACCCAAAAGAGGGATTTCTGACATTTTGGAAAGACACTGTAGAGATAAGCAAGTTATCTAAATATGAAAAAATGAGGATACCCTGTTGCATGTAAAGAGCTATAACTGGAGCTAGACACATTGTGAACATTCTTGTTGGAGTGGATAGCCCATAGAATAAGGCAGAGGACTGATAAAGGGATCCATGTACACACAGTCATAAGAAATGTCTGACGTTTGTTTGAATACAGATGTGATAATAAGCATCTTTTAAGTGCAGTGTTGCCAAGAAACTTGAAAGGGGAAGAAGAGTTAACAGGTTGTGAAGTGACATCATTTTGAATTTGGGCACTATTACAAACAGGTTTAAGATGAAAGATCCAGACTGGTCTCCAAGCATTCAATGAACATCCTTGAATAAAAACTTTTCTCCACCTGGAAAAGAGAAACTGGTTCTATCACTCCTTGCGACAGCATGTTAAGAAGAACTGGTCGAAACTAAAGAGTCTGATCTGGAGGAAAAGGAATAACCATCAGAATGAAGAAATTTCCTCCCACTACCATCTGTAACCTGAATGAATGGTTTTCAGAACCCATGTGTGTGAAACAATCTGTTGTCAAAGAGAAAGTAGAGATTCAAAATTTCAGGAAGAAAAAAGTGACCAGAGTAAGATGGGGTTACAAGGTCTGTTGAACAGTCATTCAGACTTGCTGGACTGTCCTTGGTTTTGTGAAATTCAAAGTTTCTTTTGAAAATCCTCTTGACATTTCTTCTTAAACATCTGATTACCTGGATTTTGTTGAGACTGTTTATTCTGGGGGGTTTTTTGCCAAAATTGGATGAGATGGTAGAAAATCCGTTAGAAAATTTGGAAAAGGAGGGCTGAAAAAGGATCAGCTTGCCCCTTCATCACACTTTTTGAGGAAGCAAATACTAAATCTGCACTCAAGGCAGACTTTAAAATCTTGTTTTCAACATCATCTGGAAGATTCTGAGAATGCAGCCATGCAAAACTCCTCAAAACAGTTCCATTTGCCATAGCCCTGAAAAAAGTACTAACAGAGTTATACACACACTGTAAACAGCAAGTAGTAACTGGTGCCACAGAAGAAACTAAATTATTTAAAGTATGTTTTTTTCCTTACAAGAAGAAATTGCAGATAAAATATTCCTCATACTTTCACAATTTGTCAAAACAAACTTTTACATATGAGACTGACAATTCAGAATTCTGAAAATCAAAGATGCAGAAGTATACACTTTTTCCCCATACCTGTCAATAATTTCCCATCCTTCTCAGAAAGAGTAACAATGGAACAAACTAAGTGCTTAGCAGCAGTGGGATCAACTAAAGCTAGAGCTGCTGGGTTAGGCTTGGGAATAGCGTATACAAATTTAAAAGACCAGAGGAACTTAACATCTTATCTGACTTTTTAGGGTCAGATGGCTGACTATCATGAAAATTGCAGGTAGTAACCCACACATCCTTTAAGAGGAATAAGTGTAGGCTCTGGCAAACCCTTCTCTAACAACTCAATATTTCCTGAGGGGCTGAGAAACCTCTGTGTTTTCCTGCAGAAAACACTGGTACATTCTAGCAATAGTCTCAGAGAAAGAAAATTCCCTACAGGGAGAATCAGAAACCAAGTTATTCTCTGAGTCTGAATCAGAAATCTTTAAAAAACTGCATCCATACCTGCATCTTTCTATTCAGATTCAAGATCTTAAAACTTTTCAGGAGAAGAAGAATCTACTCTTTCTTTTAACAGAAAATGCCTTACAAGGAGCACCAATAGCCTAAATTAAACCCTGAGCCAGACCAAGTAAACTTCTCCTATCTAAAGAAAGTTGAGGAGGTGTAGATATATGCTTTCTGTTTCTTTTTGACAGGAAAAAAGGGGGCCAGCCTTGTTACCAATGGCAGCAGCAGCTTCCCCATGGATGGACACATCATTCTGACACACAAGAGAAACTTTCCTTTTTCCCTTTCGCAGGACCAACAAGAGTATCTTTCCTTTGCCCACTGGGGGAGCTCCAACAGCTGCAGAGGATGTAGTTAATCCTCAGTCTATAGTGACAGTAGGTATTACATCAGGGGGATGTGGGGTAAAAGATGAGTGGTCAGTTGCTGATTTTTTTTCCTTTTTGTGGCTAGAAGATACGCCAACCATGGGACCAGTAATCTGTTGTGGAGAGCAGGTTCTATTCTATTTTATTCAGCCCGTAGTGATGAAGGCTTCCGTTTTGCTGATTTGTGTAAGGAAAGAGATGATAAACTGGCGGCGTCCGATCCATGGGCAGTTTCAGTATGCACTGATCATGATAAGAGGTTTGATGAACTTAAAAAGTTAAGGTTCAAAGAAACCTCTTTATTTTACGACACTCGCCTGTTAGAGAAATATGTTAGTTTGTCGATCACACCCAGGGGACTTCGGGTGGACAAACTACCTGCATTCAAATTTAATGATGATGAGACTGAATTTCTTGAAGAATGGAAGGCTGCCTCATTACAGTGTTCCTTAAGTTGGCTTAAGATACTCATTAAATGTAACCAAAGGAATCTGGGGATAGTTCAACTTAAAATTGCAGAGGTGGAGGAAAGTTTGCTTACTGAAATCCCTAGTGAAGTTTTCCGTGTTACAATGAAAGGTATCAATGTAGAGACTAGCAAATTTGAAAATGAAATAGTTTCCAGAAAGAAGAACAAGTTGAATAGGGACATTAATGATTTCAGTAAGAACACTGTATATTTGTGGCAGCGTAAACGGAAAAATGGTACATCCGGAACCGGAAGAACCGAGGGAGCTCCCAGATTCACTAGAGATTCTTCTGTCTCATCTTCTGACACGGGTACTAGCAGGAAGAGTGTTTCGTTCGAAAGAGTGGATAATGCTGAAGACATCAGTGGCCAGTCGGAGACGGAAGAATAAGTGAATTGGAATTTTCGCCAGGGTAGTAAGCAAAAATCTAGAAGCAAGGGTCGGAACAGGCGATGTTGAAAAGGAGCAGGTTTCGGCTGTTTCTAGAGAGACTTTGAGGTTGGGACAGTTTGTTTTCTCAAATGTTTTATACATTAATGAACAGAAGCACATTGTGAATTTAAGTGACTTTGAAGTCACTTCTGATATGGAGCAGGTACTATTGAAAGGTAGCAAGTTTGTGCCTACCAAGATACCAGCTCTTTCAGATTTGATAACTGATATCAAGTGTTTCTGTAGAAAATTGTATTTGAAAACTTTTTTTGAAAGCAAGAAACATCCCATTGATAATATATTAAGCTCTCTGAATGATTTAGAAATTAATACTGTTAATGAAACCTGCATTTCTTCGGATGTTTTGTCAAGTTCTTTTGATTCTCTGCTGAATCTTTCCATATATGACTATGAAACTTCTGTTTTAAATGAGGGGGCTTTGGATAAATCTGAATTTGATTTATGTAATGTTGAGACTGGGCGTTTTGTGACAGGCTATGGTAAACTTGAAGTTCCTAGTTTGCCAAGTCACAGTTCCTTCTTTCCACCTAAAAATTCTGCTATTTTGAAAGCTTTTGAGAATGTGTTACTTGGCAAAGTAGAAGCCGAGTATGGAAACTTTATGAAAAAATATTTTTCTTATAATCTCACAAAAAATGAATGGAAAGCTTTAAAAGATATGCAAGCTGTTTGTGACACATATGCTTTTTGTCAAGCAGATAAGGGAGGGAATTGGGTAATTATGGACAGGGCACACTATTTGAAGATGGTGTTTGACTTATTATCAAATGAAGAGGTTTATGTTGAGTTGCCAAATAATCCTGTCTTAGAATATAATAGAGCCCTATTAGAGTTACTGGAGAGGGGCGAGAGACTGGGTTTCCTTACTAGTAAAGATGTTAAAAAACTTTACATTACTAATCCTAAGGATCCCAGCTTCTACGCCCTACCGAAGATACATAAAAATCTTGCAGATCCTCCTGGTCGCCCTATAGTTTCTTGTTGCGGTTGCTTTCTTGAACACATTGGTATATTATTGGATAGTATTCTTAAGAAAGAATTGGTTCATGTTTCTTCACATATTAGGAATACAAATGATTTTTGTATTAAGGTTAAGAACATGCAATGGGATAGTAATTTTTACTGGGCCACGGTGGATGTAAAGGCACTTTATACTAGTATTAAGACGAGATGGGGGTTGGAGGCCATATGTAGTATATTGGGGGAGGGCCCACGCACCTCTTTTATCATTTCTTTGTTAGAGTTTGCATTAACACACAACTATTTCTGCTGTGAAGATAAGATATTTCTGCAAAAAGAAGGCACCGCAATGGGTGCAAACTTTGCTCCTAGTTATGCGATATTGTTTATGTCCTTTTTTGAGATTACTTTTCTGTATAGGTTGGAATTCTTTCAGAACAATGTTGTACTCTATTATAGATATATTGATGATTTGATTTTTGTATGTACTGGCAGTATTGTTGAATTTGAAGGCTTTATTGCCAGTTTACATGGGAACAGATTTGGTCTTGAATTCACTTACATTCTGAATAAAAGTACTATTCAGTTTTTAGATATTTTGTTATATGTGGATTCTAATAATAGAGTACAATATAGACAATACAGGAAAGTCACTGCAACTAACAATTTTTTACATGCCACTAGTGCGCATCCAAGGCATTTGATTGAAGCACTACCTTATGGTGAGTATAAACGGACTTTGGAGCACACCTCTGAGACTAATTTGCTAAACTTTGAATTTGAGATGGTTACAAATAGGCTCTTGGAAAGAGGTTACTCTGAGCTTTCCATAAAGAATAGTAGTGATAGATTGTTAAATCTTGATTCATTTATTAGGAAGACAGATAAATTCTATGATTCTAGGGAGAATAATTCTGTTATGAATAAAGAGAACAGAATCTTTTTAGTTAATAAGTATTCTTCCTTTTCTCCTACTCTTAAGGAAATAGTAGATTTTCTTTGGCCTATTGTTTGTCATAATGACGAAATTGGTCATTTATTTCCAAATAGAGTATGTTTTTCATATGGCAGATATGCAAATTTAAAAGAAAAGTTAAAATTTAAATCAAATATTAGATCAAATATGTCAAATGTTTTTCCATCAACTAAAGGCATGTTCAAATGTGGAAAATGTAGAGTTTGTTCAAAGGTTATGAATTTAACAGGAAGTTGCATTAATGGCATAAAATATCGAGCTCAGGATACGTTTAACTGCAGATCTTGTGGGGTGGTTTATATAGTGGGCTGTGGATGTACTCCACCTAAATACTACATAGGACAAACCAAACGCCAACTAAAGTTGAGAATTATGGAACACATGGGTGACATTAGAAATGGCAGAATGGAAAATCCAGTTTCTGAACATTTTAATACATTACACAATGGAAATCTGGATTCTTTCTTTTTCTGTGCTTTGGCTAGACCTGACAGTTATAATACTGGGAATTTCCTATGTAAGCTGTTAAAATTGGAAAGTATGTTTATTCTCAACTTTGGTACTTTGAAACCTAAAGGTTTAAATTTAGAAAATAACTTGACCATTATGCAGTATTAGAAAAATTAATTTTTGTATTGTGTATTTTATATTGCTTCCTGCATTCTCTTAAAATACTTAAACATACCCCAAAATACTTCTTACTCTTTGTGTGTTAGTAATTTTTCTTCTATGGCCCCTTTAATTCTGTTAATAATGTATGATTATCCAATTAACTAATTAAGAAAATTTAAGAAAATTTGTATAAAATGATGCATGTGTTTTGGAAATGGTTATTCCTTTGAAGGCTGTGGAAGCCGAGGTACCAGAATAAACCTGTGTGCATCTAGTTCCTGCTCTTTTAGGTGGTTTTCGTGAGTTACTTGGATTTCTTGAGTTGTGCTGACCAGTAATCTGTTCCATGGTCAAGTCAAAAATAGTGCCTCTTTCCCATTAAAGACAATTGCCAGTAATCACTACTAGTTTACAAAAGTTACTTTTCTGACAGGAAAAACACTGCAAAGAAAAAAAACACTTTAAAACACTATGCCAGCTCCTCAAAAGTTAAATAAATACAATTTACCCACAGAAAAAAAAAAATCAGTTACTTGACATCACTTTTAAACTGACATAAAAACAAGCACTTCATTTAAAAGTATGTTACAGACTTGAGACAGTCCATTAAAACACAACACTTCTAACTTTAAAATAACTTTATTGAAGGAGAAAATAATAAATCATCAACAAAACTGTGAAAATGGAAGTTTGTTTTAACTAAAGTAAACTTATTTTCCCAGAAAAGGAAAGCACAAGCTAACCATCGATCCTCAAAAGCCTCAGAGGAGCCTACTGTTCAGCAGCAGTAAACCTTGGAAGGTCTTTGTGCTCAGGCTTGTCTTTTAGTCAGTTAGCTCAAGATGCCTGACAGTTTGGGAACATGAAAGGCGCCCTTAAGCTTTGGAAGCTGGCCAGCTGTTATATAAGCAGCATCTGTGATCAGCATGATGAACATTGACACAGATAGGAAGGAATGGCTGCCATATCTAAACAACATGGGTGAATTTTTACTAGACATCTTCATAATCCTAGATTGTCCTTAGCAAATACCACTGAATGTAAAAATGTCTCATAATTGTCTAAGTTTAGCAAGAGCTTTTTTTTTCTTTTTTTGCATATTGAGAGTTACATTCATGTTTACATGCAGTTATTTTTTTTTTTTCGTTTATTATACAGCCTGTTTATATATGGGTTCCACCATAGGGGTTTTATTTTGAATTCAGCATTATATTTACTTCGGAGGAAGAAAGATGCATCTATGCAGCTATTGTCATGTGCATAGGATTCTGCATAATCAGAGAGGTCACCGAGATGGAAGGAGATTTTGAATCTATCTAGGTCATCACTCAGTTTCAGTAGATTATCCTTGGTATGATCTCAGAAAAACAAGGTATTGGTTGATACTTCTGGCTTATTCTTATGTTGAATGTGACTGATTTGTGGTCCAATTTGAAGAGGGAGGGAATTTCAATTAGTAGTGAGCATATATGCTCATTTTGGTAAGGGTCAAGTCCAGGATTTTATTGTCCCCAGTTGCAGTTTGGACTAACTGGTTTAGAGAACTTTTATTGATGAAGTTTAGAAATTTCTGGTTATACAGTTAATGGAAAGCAGTTGAAGTCCCATGGTAGAATAGGTTCATAGGTTCATAGGTAGGTACTAGGCTATCTGCCTGAAGGCATTTATAAGCCTAACTGGAATGTGTTGGCTTTTGCCGCCCACTTAGATTAGTTCCCTGTGCCTCTGTCCAGCAGAGCCATTGAAGTGATCCCTGGGGTAAACTTTCTGTTTCCTATCCACTCGTCAAGGTTTCTCTTGAAGAGAGTTAGCGAGGAGCTCTGCCTAATGTAGATTGGAATCTTGTTCCAGAGCATGGGAAGTCTCTGGGATATGAATCTATCCCTCCAGCATGTCCTATTTATTGTTGTTGTGAGGTTTAGACCCTTGGAGTGTGTGGCTCGATGGGATATGGTTTTCTTTAGGAAGAGCATGTCCATCAATTCTGGGTTGGACATGGCCTTGTATTTCAGGCAGAGATCACCTCTGAGTAGGCGGTATGCAACCGAGTACAGCTGGATTTTCTTCAGTGGAGCTGCATAGGGCATCTGCTTGAGGCCAGTGATCCTCTTGGTGATGTACTTCTGTGGTCTTTCCAGTTGTTGCAGGTGTCTTGTTAAGGTACATCCCAAATGGGGCATTGTACTCTATGATGGGTCTGATGAGTGATGGGTAGAGGGACTCAATGACCTCTTTCGATCTAGATGCAAACCCTTTTGTGATTAGGTGGAACACATAAAAGGATTTTCTAATCACTTTGCCAATGTGATTATCAAAGGAGAGGTTACTATCTACTTGGGTCCCCAGATCCCTTATTACGTCTTCTGTATTTAGGGGGCTATCACCTATGTGATAGTCTGGGGGTACTTTGTTTTTTCCAAAGGGGATGACTATGCACTTTTTGGCATTTAGCTTGAGATCATGGTTTTGACACCAAGTATCTGTCTCAATGAGACCCTTTTGGATGTTGTCTTTGTCAGCCGGAGAGTCAATTATAGCCACTAGTTTGCAGTCGTCTGCAAACTTGGTCAGTCAAAGTCCTCCTGTGCTTGCCTGTACTTCTGAGAAGTATATGCTGAACAGGAGGGGTCCTAGGACTGAGCCCTGGGGAATGCCATTTGTAACTGGTTTAGAGTCAGACCTAGTTCCCACAACTCTTACCATGTGGTTTCGGTCTGTGAGCCAGTTGTCAACCCATCTCATGACGTTGGGGTTTATGTTCAAGCCGGTGAACTTGTTTATAATACCTGAGTGGAGAATGGTGTTGAAGGCCTGTGCAAGGTCTAGGTAGGCTGTGTGGACCACTTTTCCCTCATCTATAGCCTTGGTAACTGTCTCAAAGAAGTCTACCAGGTTTAGGAGGCATGATCTGCCCTTAACAAAGCCGAACTTAGTAGGGTCTAGTGTTTGGAGGTTCACAATGTCTCTGTTAATAAGATCCATGGTGATGTGTTCCATAGCTTTGCAGACCAAGCTAGTCAGACTTATAAGGCGATAGTTCCCAGGGTCCATTGTGGCTCCACCTTTGTGGAGCGGAATAACCATTGCTGTGCACCACTCTGTGGGCACAAAGCTGTGGAGAGGCTGAGTTTAAACAGTGTGTTTAGGTGAGGGGATAGTTCATCTTTGAGCTCATGTAGAACACAGCCTGGGACACTGTTTGGTCTCATTGATGCTGTGTTTTTGGCTTTGGAGAGGGCTGTTTTAACCTGAGTGTCTGTGATTTCAGGGGCATTACATTCTTCTGGTATAGTTATGGGCCCTTTTGGGGGTGAGAGGGGGGTGAAGTTTGCACTGAACCTGTCTGCCAGGATGTTGGCTATATCGGTTGGTTCAGTGTATTCTGTGCCATTCTGCACTAACTCTGAGCAGATCTGAGAATTGCCACTTAGATTTTTGACATAGCTAAAGAATGCCTTGTGGTTATCTTTGGAGTCTATAGCAATTTTTCTTTCAAAGCTAGCCTTGGATGATTTTATGAGGCATCGTAGTTTCTTGCTGATACTGATCAGGGATGTCTTCCCTTCTTGGGATTTTACTCTTTTCTGTACTAGTTTCTTCCTTCTATTGTATAGCTTGTTTATGGCAGGGGTCCTCCAGACTGGTTTCCTTTTCTTGGAGGAGTGAGTCTTGGTTTTGTTTGGGATAGCATGAGCCATGCATTCTTGTAGGTGCCTGGAGAGTGCATTAGTAAAGGATTTTGCAGCTTGGACAGCATTAACCTTTAGCATGGGGGCTTTGAAACTTCCCACCCTTGTCTTAAGTAACGTGGTTTGCTTTTGAAAAGTTTTTCACAGTGGTTTCTTTGACTGGGGGTGGTGGCGGAATGTGGATATCCAGAGTGATTAGTTTATGGTCAGATCTAACCAATGATGGGTTGATGGTATTTGGCTTATTGTATAGGGACCTAACATTAGTTTAGTAGAAGATATTTGCTGAGGGAGATATAGATAGGCTCCTCTAGTTAGCTATGATGTGATAATGTGTCTTAATTATGGTAGACTGGATGTAGAAGAGTTCAAGATTGTTGTCTTGTATAACCAGTCAGGAGGAAAAGTGTTTTGTTGCAAATATGGAAATACCACCACCTTTAGTGCCTTCCTTTATCTAGTGTAGTGGGCCTGAATGTGTGGTAAACATTAAAACCCTCCAGTGGTGGGGAGGTCTCAATGGTATTGAATCAGGTTTCCCTTACAGTTCATTTATCAATGTTTCCCAGGGGAAGGAGTGCTTGTATGGAGTGCATGTTTTTGTTAAGGCTCCTAGCATTAAACAGCAATATCTTTATGTTTTCCAAATTCTGTCTTGTCCTGCTAGAAGCCTTTGAGGACTGATGTAGCCTAAAAAGGCACTATGGGAATGGACAAAGTTTTAGCCAATATACAAAAATCTCAAGGGGATAGTTGCAACAGCATAGATCACAATACAGAACCTTGGTATTCAAGACATGCAACATAGAAAGGACATACTATTATATGCCGGCCAGTGAAAAACGTCATAAAATATACAGTAGTCGATTAGTTTGTTAATGTCTTGAATGCTAAAAATGCATAAGAAGACAGCTTGGGTTGACTAGCATAGATATGCAGAGATACCACTATAGCTGAGCAGGAAAGCTTTCATTACATCCAAAAGGTTTCTATTTGGAGTATGGAGCAATGCAAAAGGGACCCAGGATGACTTTTGACCACCTAGCTTATTTGAATGTTCAAAACAGATACAGATGGATGTAATGAGTTGTTCTAATGAGCTGTGAAATCCACATTATCCAGTGTAGATTTATTTGGGAACTCAACTTTGGGTTCAGAAACTTAAAGTCATCTTTGAAATAGCAGAGTCCTGGTGTGCTGTACTAATAGATTGGTGATGAAGATAGTTACCCGCAATTGCTAATCTAGAGAAATTAGTTCAAATTTAGCTTCAACAACTGAGTAGGTAGACAGACAAAAGCTGGTCCTGAGTGGCATTTAGCTACATGAGCACAGGGGCACTTGGGGAGCCTCTTCACTGCTGATTCTAATTTTCCAAGAGTTTCCAGGAATAATGATGTGCTCTGTAACAGCCATTCCACTTAGGCAATCATACATGAGGATTTGGAAGAAGTGCAAGGAATTGCCTGTATGATGACAACTTCCAGTGCTAAACTACTCAAAGCTTTCTAACTCCCAGTGAAAACGTGTGCCCAGAAAACCTCTACTGCTATGGGCAGTATGAAGGCAATATTTCAAAGGAAGGCCGTGGCACCAGTAAAATGTCTGTTCTGTGCACGTCAAGCTCATTAAGTGTAAGCACTGATCGACCCACAGTACAAATAAATGGAGACTACTGCTTTGTGACAGATTGTAACCTTAGCAGTCACACACATGCTGGTTTACTTGTTATTAGCCAAGAATATGCTACAGAATACTGAGTTTAAACAGTGTGTTTATGTGAGGGGTTAGTTCATCTTTGAGCTCATGTAGAACACAGCCTGGGACACCGTTTGGTCCCATTGATGCTGTGTTTTTGGCTTTGGAGAGGGCTGTTTTAACCTGAGTGTCTGTGATTTCAGGGACATTACATTCTTCTGGTATAGTCATGGGCCCTTTTGGGGCTGAGAGGGGGGTGAAGTTTGCACTGAACCTGTCTGCCAGGATGTTGGCTATATCGGTTGGTTCAGTGTATTTTGTGCCATTCTGCACTAACTCTGAGCAGATCTGAGAATTGCCACTTAGATTTTTGACATAGCTAAAGAATGCCTTGTGGTTATCTTTGGAGTCTATGGCAATTTTTCTTTCAAAGCTAGCCTTGGATGATTTTATGAGGCATCGTAGTTTCTTGCTGATACTGATCAGGGATGTCTTCCCTTCTTGGGATTTTACTCTTTTCTGTACTAGTTTCTTCCTTCTATTGTATAGCTTGTTTATGGCAGGGGTCCTCCAGACTGGTTTCCTTTTCTTGGAGGAGTGAGTCTTGGTTTTGTTTGGGATAGCATGAGCCATGCATTCTTGTAGGTGCCTGGAGAGTGCATTAGTAAAGGATTTTGCAGCTTGGACAGCGTTATCCTTTAGCATGGGGGCTTTGAAACTTCCCACCCTTGTCTTAAGTAACGTGGTTTGCTTTTGAAAAGTTTTTCACAGTGGTTTCTTTGACTGGGGGTGGTGGCGGAATGTGGATATCCAGAGTGATTAGTTTATGGTCAGATCTAACCAATGATGGGTTGATGGTATTTGGCTTATTGTATAGGGACCTAACATTAGTTTAGTAGAAGATATTTGCTGAGGGAGATATAGATAGGCTCCTCTAGTTAGCTATGATGTGATAATGTGTCTTAATTATGGTAGACTGGATGTAGAAGAGTTCAAGATTGTTGTCTTGTATAACCAGTCTGGAGAAAAAGTGTTTTGTTGCAAATATGGAAATACCACCACCTTTAGTGCCTTCCTTCATCTAGTGTAGTGGGCCTGAATGTGTGGTAAACATTAAAACCCTCCAGTGGTGGGGAGGTCTCAATGGTATTGAATCAGGTTTCCCTTACAGTTCATTTATCAATGTTTCCCAGGGAAAGGAGTGCTTGTATGGAGTGCATGTTTTTGTTAAGGCTCCTAGCATTAAACAGCAATATCTTTATGTTTTCCAAATTCTGTCTTGTCCTGCTAGAAGCCTTTGAGGACTGATGTAGCCTAAAAAGGCACTATGGGAATGGACAAAGTTTTAGCCAATATACAAAAATCTCAGGGGGATAGTTGCAACAGCATAGATCACAATACAGAACCTTGGTATTCAAGACATGCAACGTAGAAAGGGACATACTATTATATGCCGGCCAGTGAAAAACGTCATAAAATATACAGTAGTCGATTAGTTTGTTAATGTCTTGAATGCTAAAAATGCATAAGAAGACAGCTTGGGTTGACTAGCATAGATATGCAGAGATACCACTACAGCTGAGCAGGAAAGCTTTCATTACATCCAAAAGGTTTCTATTTGGAGTATGGAGCAATGCAAAAGGGACCCAGGATGACTTTTGACCACCTAGCTTATTTGAATGTTCAAAACAGGTACAGATGGATGTAATGAGTTGTTCTAATGAGCTGTGAAATCCACATTATCCAGTGTAGATTTATTTGGGAACTCAACTTTGGGTTCAGAAACTTAAAGTCATCTTTGAAATAGCAGAGTCCTGGTGTGCTGTACTAATAGATTGGTGATGAAGATAGTTACCCGCAATTGCTAATCTAGGGAAATTAGTTCAAATTTAGCTTCAACGACTGAGTTGGTAGACAGACATAAGCTGGTCCTGAGTGGCATTTAGCTACATGAGCACAGGGGCACTTGGGGAGCCTCTTCACTGCTGATTCTAATTTTCCAAGAGTTTCCAGGAATAATGATGTGCTCTGTAACAGCCATTCCACTTAGGCAATCATACATGAGGATTTGGAAGAAGTGCAAGGAATTGCCTGTATGATGACAACTTCCAGTGCTAAACTACTCAAAGCTTTTTAACTCCCAGTGAAAATGTGTGCCCAGTAAACCTCTACTGCTATGGGCAGTATGAAGGCAATATTTCAAAGGAAGGCCGTGGCACCAGTAAAATGTCTGTTCTGTGCACGTCAAGGCTCATTAAGTGTAAGCACTGATCGACCCACAGTACAAATAAATGGAGACTACTGCTTTGTGACAGATTGTAACCTTAGCAGTCACACACATGCTGGTTTACTTGTTATTAGCCAAGAATATGCTACAGAATAAAGGGCACCAGTTACAAATAAATATCAGAAATCATTCCCAAGAGATGGCAATAAATGTCTACAGCTGTAGAAATGTTTGCTAAAATTTAGCAACAAAAAAGACAAAGAGGTACTGAAGGTTTCCTTGGTATATACAGATAGAAAAAAAACTGTTGATGGTGTAGATATGCTTTTAAATGAGATCAAGTTGCTACAATGCATGTTTTCAAACTACCATAATTGCTAAAAAGACTATGGAGAATCTATGGGCTGTCTGAGTTGCTCAAATGATAGGATGTTCGTCGTCTCCCATTGCTGCAGTCCTGACAAATGGGTACTCCGCTGCCCACCATCGGCCCGAATACCAAAGGGCTAGAACTGGCGTCGGTCACGGGTGCCTGAGACTGACGTAAGTACTTGTCAGTACAAATGCGCATGACCGATGTCATAACCTCAGTCTTTCTTGCCGCATGGTCCTCAGCAGAAGCAGTTTTTGCAAGTGCCGTTCGGCGTTCTGGAACTGTCGGTTTTCGAGTTTCAGACCGGATACCAAGTTGGCTAAGTACCCTGTTGAGAACATTTTTTGTCTTTTTCTTGCCTCAGTATTGCCGGATGTCAGAAAAAGTTAATAACTGTATTTCTTCTGGGAAACAGATTCCTCATAGGGATTACCATTCACTCTGCATTCCTTGTTTAGGGCCTGAGCACGACGTTGTTGGGTGTCGCTTTTGTGCTACTTTTAACAAGCGTACTATTAAACGTCGGTTGGACTGTGCTAGGCTGGTGTTTGGTAAACGTTGTAATTGTAACATGCCATCAGATTCTCCGACGACTGGTTCTTCTAAGAAGCACAAAGATAAGTCTTTGCGGTCCAAACAGGATGAGGCGTCCACTTCGGACGTCGGTTCTGTGGAACCACTGACTGCTTCAGTGGCTCCTTCTGACAGTTTACCAGTGTGTCTAGGGGAGCCTTTGTTACTGCAGGAAGTGGCTTCTCCTGTGTTAGGCCAGGCTGAGGGTGCTTCTTTGTTGTCGGTGGCTTCCTCCCCTCATAGGGTAGTTAGACCTCCTCCTTCTCAGGGCAAGGGCCATTCTAAATCTAAGTCTATCCCTGCTGGTGCTAATCCCCAGGGTCCAGCTCCTAGGAAGCACATGTTAAAGATGGCTGAAGATTTGATTACTTTAATTAGGGGTTCCATGCCCCCCCTGTGAAGCGGCCCAGGATAGACGCAGAGTTGGAGGGTCTGGTTCAGTCTTCCAATGAGTCAGATTCCTCTGTGGAAGAGCTTCAGGATTTCCTCCCTATTCTGATTCGGAGGCTGAGGACGCTACTCCTCTCGCCCCTCCAGAAGATTTTTCTTTCTCTGAAACTTTGCATTCCATGAGGGAACATTTCCAGTGGGATGGCCAGGATTATTCTGATTCTCGTAAAAGGCTGAGAGAATTCTTGTTTTTACCTCAGCACAGGCCTTTGGCTATTCCCCCTGTACTGGATGTTGTTCAGGATGTATTTTCTGAGGCTGCCCTTAACCCAGATTCTCTGCCCCCTGCCCCAGTTAAACCAGACAGATACTACAGGGTTCCGGAAGCTCACAAGTACTTGTATAAGAGTCCTAGGGCTGATCCAGAAACTGTTTCTCAAGGCCCCAAAGGTGTTAAGGCTTCTGTGGTTAAGAATCCGGTTCCTCTGGACAAGGATGCTAGGGCCCTGGATAGGTGGGGTAAAAAACTGTATACCTCTTCTACTTTGGCTATGAGAGCTTTGAATTGTCAATTTCATATGGTCAGGTATCAGAATTATTTGCTAAGTCAATTGAAATGTAAAGTGGATGCTTTGTCTGAAGGTGTTGACTGTAAGGAGCTTCAGGATTTAGTGCATGCTTCAGACCAGGTTGGTAAGCATTCTTTGCAGTGTGGTTTTGATGCTTTACAAGCTTCTTCCAGGGTGGCTGCTACTAGTTCTGTTGTTCGCAGACATGCCTGGCTTAGAGATCAGTCCTTGTCAGAGCATGTTAAGGCTCGCATTATGGATGCTCCTTTGCAATCTGATGTTCTTTTGGCCCTCCAGTGGAATCAGTTTTGAAAAGATGGAGGAAAAGCTAAGTCTATGCAGACGGTAAAGGACTTCTTACAGGTTCACGCGCGATAGTTCAGTAGGAATTGGCCTGCTAGGGGATGGTCTTTTCCCTCTTCGGATTTTCATTCTAGGGGCAGGTCGAGGCGTGGTAGAGGTAGGGCTTCTTCTCAGGGCCCTGTTACTTCTAGGCCTTTGAATTCTTTTACCCCTTCTGCTGGGGTGGGCAGGGGTCAGTCCTTTCGGAAGCAGTCCCAATGACCTGTGTCTTCAGCTGCCGGACTCTGCTTTGCTGGCAGCTCCTCTAGGGGGAAAACTGGGACTTTTCAAAGGGAATTGGCATTTGGTTACCCAAGACAAATGGGTATTGGACATTATAACTCGAGGCTACAAGTTTTATTTTCACACATTCCCTCCTTTCAAAGGTATGCCGGATGTGCCTCGTCAGCAAAGACTGGAAGCGCAGGCACAGATTTTTTCTCTGTTCTGGTTGGGAGCAATACAGGCAGTCCCTTCTGTGGACAGAGGCACGGGGTTTTATTCCTGTCTTTTCTTAGTGCCAAAGAAGGGAAATACTTGGAGGCCCATTCTGGATTTATCCATTCTAAACACCTTTCTGGAAATTCTGAAATTCAAGATGTTGACGCTGCAGCAGCTGTTGCCTATGCTAGGCAGAGATCACTGGATGGTGACTTTGGATCTCAAGGAGGCCTATCTTCACATTCCTATCAGGCCCAGTTGCAGGAAATTCCTGAGGTTTCGGACTGGGAATTTGCATTATCAGTTCTCTGCGTTGCCCTTTGGCTTATCTACTGCGCCCAGGTTATTCACAAAAGTCCTGGCTCCAGTAATAGCTTTTCTCCAGCTAAGGGGAATTCAAATTTATCCTTATCTGGACGATTGTTTGATACTGGCTCAGGGCAAGCACAAACTTCTTCGACATCTGCAGTTTGTGATGACAGTTTTCAGATGCCTAGGGTATTCTGTGAACGAAATAAAGTCCAGTCTAGTACCCTCACAGGAGATGTGTTTTCTGGGTGTGAGACTGAATACAGCTACTCAGATGGCATCTCTTACCCCGGACAAACAAAGAAATCTTCACCTATACTTCCAACAGCTATCCGTAATGTCCAGGCTGACTGCAAGGACAGTCCTTCAAGCCTTGGGGTTCATGGCATCTTGCATTCTAGTACTTCCCAATGCCAAACTGCATATGAGGAAGCTACAGTGGTATCTCAAAAGCGTTTGGACTCAACACAGCCACGATTTGGATACTGTCATTCGGATTCTCCCTTGCATTCAGAAAGAATTTGTGTGGTGGGCTCAGGAATGTCACCTAAACAAGGGACTCTCTGTGACCCAACCGGAGGAAAGTCAGATATTAATGACAGACGCCTCGGAGTCAGCCTGGGGAGCTCATTTCAAAGGAAAATGGATTCAAGACCTTTGGCCCCCGGAGTTGCTTCACTTGCATATCAACATGAAGGAGATGCTGGCAGTTCAATTTGCCTTAAAAGCATTCAAGGATCTACTTCGACCGGGACTGGTGTTGATTCGAACAGACAACACAACTGTCATGTGGTACATCAACAAGCAGGGGGGTACTCATTCTTACCCTCTTTGCAGACAAGCAATGCTGTTATGGGAAACTGCTTTGGATCTGCACATCACTCTTCGAGCACAGTTTCTGCCAGGAGCACAAAATTCGTTAGCAGATGTTCTGAGCAGACAGATGGTGGATCCTCACGAATGGAAGTTGGATCCTCAGGTATTTCGTCAGTTGACCATGGCTTGGGGAACTCCAGACATAGATCTGTTCGCTTCTCCTCTGAATTCCCAACTACCTCTGTTTTGCACAAGGCTGTTTCATCCGAAAGCCTGGAAAATAGATGCACTATCCTTCAGTTGGAGCAACCTTCACGTATATGCCTTTCCTCCTCTGCCTCTTCTTCCACAGGTCCTGTTGAAAGTCAGGAGGGACAAACCTCGCATGATCCTTATAGCGCCGGATTGGCCTCGTCAACATTGGTACCCTCTGCTGAGGAGCCTAATTCATGGGACACTTTGGCCATTACCGGGGATTCCTCACTTATTGTCTCAGGAAAACAATAATTTTCTCAATGTCAGGGTGCAATCCCTACATCTGACAGCCTGGCGCATTCAGTTTTAGAGAATGAGGGCCTTCAGCTCCCTCAACAAGTTTTGGATGTCCTTTTGGAAGCCAGGCGTCCTAGTACTCGGAAAGTTTATGCTGATAAATGGAAGAGATTTTTTCTTTGGAGTTCAGCTAAAGGCCTTGATGTCACGTTGCCTAATTTGAGTTGTACTTTGCAATATTTGACTATGTTACTGGACAAGGGTTTGTCCTTCTCTTCTATAAAAGTGCATGCTGCAGCTATTTCTGCTCACTATGATGGTGATCCTCCTTTATTTTCACATCCTTTGCTTAAACAGTTTCTTAGAGGGGCAAAGAATATAAGACCCCCACAACGGGCTCCTACTCCTGCCTGGGATCTTAATTTTGTTTTGGAAAAGCTGACTCTGCCTCCTTTTGAACCTGCAGCTACGGCTGAATTGAAGTTGTTGTCCTGGAAGACTGCTTTTTTATTGGCTGTTACTTCTGCTAGAAGGGTGTCTGAATTACAGGCTCTCATGGCAGTGGAACCTTTTCTGATTTTTCACCAGGACAGAGTTTCCTTGCGTACTAATCCTACTTTTCTGCCTAAGGTAGTTTCTAATGTGGCATTGAACCAATCTATACATTTGCCTACTTTTATGCTAACCCCAAAATGAAGGGGAAAGAGTTTTGCATTCTTTGGATGTGCATAGGCAGTTACGGTATTATTTGTTCAGAACCAATGAGTTCTGGAGATCTCAACAGTTATTTGTTTCGTTTGCTGTGGCTTCAAGTGGGAAAGCTGTCTCGAAACAAACTATTTCCAAGTGGATCGGCCATTGTATTGCTTTTTGTTACTCTCATCATGGTAAGGAGGTTCCAGTTGGGATCAGGCCTCATTCTACTAGGGCTACGGCCACCTCTACTGCTTTTTGAGAGGGGTAGCTACGAAAGACATTCTAGAGGCAGCTACTTGGAGTTCTGTACATACCTTTACAAAGCATTATCATTTGCCTCTTTATTCTAGGTCTAGGGCTGGGTTTGCCACTGCAGTCTTACAGGGCATGTCTGCAGCTCCTCCTGCTATTTAGTTGGCCAGCCTCCCTTTTTCCGTTGCTCTGGGATTCTACCCATTTGTCAGGACTGCAGCAATGGGAGACTTTAACATAGTACAGTTTTGTACCTACCATAAATGTAGATGTTCGAGGATCTCCATTGCTGCAGTCCTATTTTCCCTCCCTCCTTCCCCCTTTTTTTTTTTACATTGGGTTTTTTTGGGTGGTGTTTTCTTTTTTGCATTCTGACGTCTGAGGCAAGAAAGACTGAGGTTATGGCATCGGTCATGCGCATTTGTACTGATAAGTACTTACGTCAGTCTCAGGCGCCCGTGACCGACGCCAGTTCTAGCCCTTTGGTATTCGGGCCGATGGTGGGTAGCGGAGTACCCATTTGTCAGGACTGCAGCAATGGAGATCCTCGAACATCTACATTTATGGTAGGTACAAAACTGTACTTTTCTTTAACTGGGATTTTGATTAGCTGCTGATGTTCTATTTTGAATCACCTGTGGTGCAACCTTCTGTGTTTGCTTTTCTTTTCTTCTTTGCAGTTTTGTGTAGTTTTAAAGCAGGGTGGTCTCCAGTTCTTCATGAAATATTGCCACTTGCTTGTAGTAACACAATGTGTAAGAATGCAAGTTTTGGTAGGGGGTGAACAGTTCTTGTTTTATTCTAGCATCATGAGAATCTGCTTGGATGTTTGTCTGTTTTTTTTTTTTTCACTGAAATGCTTCTTTGCAGCTTCTTCTGTATGCAATTCTATTCATATATAAGCCAGGAGAACTATTGGGGATGTCTCTGCAGGTTACTCTAGAAGTCTTTAAGATATTCTGCATGGTCAAGGTTCAGCCTTTTAGGCATAAGCTCATTCTGGTCTTCCAGGACTGAAAGATACTGCATTACTTCTAGGGAATGTGCCATTCCTTTATAGAATGATTTGATGTGGGGAGTCTTGCAGCTGGCATAGAGGGCTAAGGCTGTGAGCTGAAGTACTTGTAGTATGGGGTTTGATTCCCTCTGCTCTAATTTGCCTAATATATGGCCTTGAGCAAGTGTCTTAACCAGACATACTTGGGGACAACTGGGAATTTGAGATAGGCTCCTCAATGGTCCCCTGAACTTCATGCCTAGTAACTACCTATGAATCTCTGTATAATGGAACTCTATCTCATACAGGCACAGGGAGCAGCAAACAAGGGAAGGGAAGGTAAATGTGGTATTGCCATTGTGTATACAGTTAGTAAGGGTTGGTATATGCTATTAAATCCAAATGAAAAATTACATTGGGTGGAATATGTCCAAGGAAGAGACTGCTTCCATGGGACCAGATGGCGTCCCGGGTTGCGTCCTACATGAACACCAAGAAGAACTAATCCCTCAAGTAAAACTGCTGTACAATCTCAGCCTCACTATAGGATATGTGCCCAAAGAATGGCTTACAGCAACAGTGGTCCCACTCCACAAAGGTGGCGCCTCTGCGGACCCTGGAAACTATCGCCCCATAAGCCTGACTAGCCTAGTCTGCAAGGCTATGGAGAGGATCATCATGGAACTCATAAACAAAGACATTGGGGACCTACAGACACTAGATCCTACCCAATTTGGCTTCATCAAGGGCAGATCCTGCCTTTGAACCTGGTCGACTTCTTCGAAAGAGTCACCAAGGCCATAGATGAGGGGAAGGTAGTCCACACAGCCTATCTGGACCTCACAAAAGCATTTGACACAATACCCCACTCAGTCATCATAGATAAGCTATCCAGCCTAAATATAAACCCCTATGTCACAAGATGGGTCGCAAACTGGCTCAAAGACAGAACCCACAGAGTCAGAGTTGCTGGGGCCATGTCAGACTCGAAACCGGTCACAAGTGGCATCCCACAAGGCTCTGTCCTGGGACCTCTCTTGTTCGGTATTTACTTTTCTGAGGTACAGGCCAATGTGGGAGGACTATGGCTCACCAAGTTCGCAGATGACTGCAAACTGGGTGCCATAACCAACTCTCCAGCTGATACAAACATCCTTCAAAAAGGTCTCGCAGAGACGGATAACTGGTGCCAGAGCCATGGTCTAAAGCTAAATGCCAAAAAGTGTATAGTCATACCCTTTGGCAAAAACAATGTGCCCACAAATTACCACATAGGTGGTAACCCATTAAGTACAGAGAAAGTAATTAGGGATCCGGGGACCCAAGTTGATAGCAATCTCTCCTTTGACAACCACATTGCCAAAGTGGTTAGAAAGACCTTCTACATAGCCTACCTCATCATGAAAGGATTAACATCTAGATCAAGCGAGGTAATCGTGCCCCTTTATTCATCCCTCATCAGGCCCATCATAGAATACAATGCCCCCTTTGGGATGTACCTTACCCGACACCTGCAGCAATTAGAAAGACCCCAAAAGTAACTCACCAGGAAGATCAAGGGACTCAAACAGATGCCATATGCTGCTCGGTTAAAAAAACTCCAGCTCTACTCAGTTGCATACCGCCTACTTCGAGGCGATCTATGCCTGACATATAAACTATGTCCAACCCAGAATTAATGGACATGCTCCACCTCAATAAATCTAAATCCCTTAGAGCCACTCACTCGAGGGACTTGAACCTCAGCACAGAAATAAATAGAACATGCTGGAGGGACAGATTCATAGCCCAAAGGCTCCCTTCGCTCTGGAATAGAATTCCAATTCATGTTAGGCAGAGCACCTCACTGACTCTCTTCAAGAAGAATCTTGATGAGTGGATGGGGGATCGTGGGTTTGTCCCGGGGATTACTTCCGTGTCACTATTAGACAGAGACACAGTAAACTAAACTTTAAAAAGGGCACAGTATACTCAAATCAAGGGGTGGCGTAAGCCAAACACAATCGGGCTAGGCTTATAAATGCCCCAGGGCATATAGCCTAGTATGAACCTATGAACCTTTGAACCAAAGTGAGATTATCCCATCATAGACATTATCATAGACAATTAGTTAAATATATGGGCATGTATTATGGTTAAATAAGCAGTTCTCAGACTCAAATGATACAGGTTTGCAGTCTGTTTTTGAGGGAGGAGATTTAAAAAGATACATGAAAATAGGGAAACAGCACTAAAGTTGAAAGCAAGAAGCTCCAGTGAGACATTACTTACTGTTTATTTTCTGAAAGAGTGGTGAAAACTTATTGCAGTTTTCCATCACACTAACTGTTATTAATATTATGACTGATTACATCTCTGAATATGTATAGTGGACTCTTTAATAAGAAGAAATGTAGAGTAGCTTTACTGTCAGTTATTGAGAAAGGTCATAACTAATAATATTGGCTGTAATCAGAAGACTTTTTAGGTGGACAAGTAATTCTTAGCTGCTGTCAGCTTACTGTTAGTAGTGTGTCTCATTCTGTAGTGCCCCGACACCAATATCTGATTATGGTCCCATTATTGAGAACCTTATCCTCAGCCAATTCTGCATGTTCTCTGGAATAGTACAAAGTAAACACTAAGGATAATTAGCTTATTAACTCTGCAAATTGTCTTTCACATGTATTGTAGAGGCTTATTTCATCTGTAGGCTAAACTGTTAATTCACCTTACTGCAAAGACACATAATGTATCATGTTTAACTTCAATGTGACCTGAGTCTCTTTCTTTGAAAGAAAAAATCAGCATTAATAGTAAATGAAAATAGTTTTAATAGTATTCATGTTTATAATTAATCAGGTATTATTTTCCTTACCAGGGTTGTAATTTTGACAAAGAGAATCAGTCACTAAATGGCTATTTTTACTTTTTCCAGTATTGCAGCTCAGCGTCAGCAGCAAACAAATGGTTATTCTTTCCATGTACAGGGTTGTCAGGGGATATAGTTGCTCCTTGCTGATGTCTGACTTGACCCAATTTAGAACTCAATTAACTGCACTCTGATCCTATTGAACAAAGCAAGAGAGCCATTCATTTGGTGCACAGACCATGGAAACTCTCAGGTTTCACAGTGAAGCATATTGTGGATTACGGTAAGCATGAGGTATTGGTGTGAGGTTTCTCTGAATGAAAAGGATTTGAGAAATTCAAACCATTCAGCAACGCAGATTCTCAGTTTGTTACACAGTAGCCCTTTAATTGTCAGATAAATTGGCTCAGACCTCTCTCTAAGATGAAATCTCATCTTAGTTTTCACTTTATGATATTGATTCTTTCTTGAATATCAAAGGAGTGACTTTGTTTGTGGAGTCACCTTGAGATATTTTGAATGGCTATATGAACTCTGATGCAGAAACTGTGACGTTACAGGAATTATAAAACAGAAAAGGTTTGTAAATATGCTGCAGGATTTCTGGAAGAAACTGAGTAAAATGGCTTAACAAATGGGAATAAAACGCTTGCTAAGCAATACCCATGATAAAATTAACTTGCAAAATACAGAACTATTCATCAACAGAACACAATGTACCTTTTGAATAACATGTACATTTCAAACAAGGCTACAGAAACACAATATAAACACATACTTAGCTTTGTCTTGCTGAAATGTGTATATTTAGCACCAGGTATATATTACAGCGCATTTACCAAGGACACAGAAATGAACAACTATAGAGCCCTTTTATGCACTAGAGTCACACGTTTGTATATAGATACTCTGCTAATCTTTGCATTTCCATTTGTTATAATTTATTTGTTGGGATACCATAATTCTAAAATTATACAACATTTTTATCTGGGGTCTTCTTCAGATTATGGGTACTAGACAATCTGGAATATCACAGTCATTGTATTGAGAAAGGGTCCTTTCCCATTTATTTCCATAGATATGAAATGAATAATTTTTCATTACAAACTGGAGTGTAATTTCTTAGAAAGCTGCACAGACAGTACAGTGAACAATAAAACTTTATGGCATGTATAAATTAAGACTGTTATAACTGGCGTATTTTGTTAACTACAGCTGATGAAATAATGCAGAAATATGTTGCACAATATAATACAGGAGATTTACCATCTGCTTGGTAAACAAAATTTTAAATTTAATTGCAAATATAAAAAAAGATGTTTTTACTTTCTGATTCTCTTAGAAATAGTATCCACACTTACATACTCAATATTTGCATTTATTTGTAATGCATTACGTGTCACACCTTAGTAATGTTACTAAGTTATCATTGTCATCTTATCAATATGAAGTCCAAAACGTTTCAGACACTTAAGGAATGATTATATCAGCACACAGCATTTCTGTGATTTACAATGCATGGAAACAGCTTAGAGATTGCACGATCCAAATTCATTCATTCATTCATTCATTCATTCATTCATTCATTCTCTTTTTACCTGCTTTATCCAAATCAGAGTCACCGATAATCTGGAGATAATCATAACAGTTAATGGGTACAAGGAAGATAAACTAATCTGGAAAGGATACTAGTCTATGCCTTTCCACATAAAGGTGTCTCACATTTTAGCAGGCAAAATGCCTTGACAGGGTGGCTTTTTTTGTGGCAGGGGACATTTGTGTGTATATATATGTGTTCACTTGCGCACGTGCATGTGTGTGTGTGTGTGTGTGTGTGTGTGTGTGTGTGTGTGTGTGTGTGTGTGTGTGTGTGTGTGTGTGTAGATTTTTATACAATGGGACATGTTATGTCTATAACTTTGGTAAACTATAGCAGTTGCGAGTCAATGGAATTACTGAACATTTCTGATAGTTATCCGTTTTCTGTTAGATTAGGTATTTTTTAACTCGTGTGTGAAAGCTAGCCGGAGAAGTCTGCCAAGCAACATGGCCTAGAATTTTGTACAAGACTGAGAGGTGTATCCAGATGTCTTCTTTCTATACATACATATTCTATACATTCTTTCTATATTCTTATATTATATATATTCTATATTATATACTCTTTCTATACATACATATTATATACATGCATATTATGGGCGGTGCAGTGGTGCAGTGGTTAACGCTGTCACCTCGTATCAAGAGGTTCTCCAGTTCGATTCTTGGCTGAGGTGCCTTCTATGTGGAGTTTGCAGGTTCTCCATGCATTCGCATGGGTTTTCTCCCGCATTCTAAAGACATGCTTCGGGAGCATTTCTCCCTGGGCCTCTGCTGAAAACAGGATCTGTGGAACCTAGTCAGACTTTCCCAGTCAATAAATAAAACATACCACAATATGTTTAGTTTAGCTGCAAGATGCTCTTTGGGCATACTAGTAGAAAATACACTGAAGTAGAAGGGAGATGTGGGATTCACTGTTCTGCCTTACTGTTAAGGATGATGACATGGCTAAGTCTATTATCTTACAATCAAGGCAGCGTTACTGGGCTATTCTACAAAAGGCAATATTAAAAAGAAAAGATGATGAATAGCTGTTGTACAAGTCTGATATAGCAGGCAGGGAAATTGTAATGTTGCAGATATGGCAAGCCACAGTGGAGAAATGCCTACAAATAACAATAAAAACAAAGATCCACTTGAATTAAAATGAACATTTGCTTTATTGCTGATTAGTTAATGTTATGTGAGGCTGATACGTTTATTTAATGGGGAAATCATGGGGCCATTTAACTGATACATATAATAAATCAAACAGAGCATGCACAATGACATAAAACTGGAGGGTTAATGCAAGACAGGGAAACACAAAGTAATGTTAATCAGTAACATTCTGCATTATTTCATAGGAGGCATCACATGCAAAATTAAATGCATAGAGGTGTAGAATGCAAAAAGAAACACAGAGAAAGAATCTGAAAAATGACTTTCTAAGTAAAGACACAAATTATTCCTCCATAAGTACAAAACTTCTCTGCCCGTTATTACTTGATTTAGTGATGCAGATGATGTCATACTTAGAAATGAAGTATGAATCTGTGAAAATAAAGGGGTACTTTGTGGTGTCATACATTTAATATTATTCCAGTAAGAAGTACCCATCAAATTACCATTGACCACCTTAGGAAGCCCCAAAGTATTCACAGTTGCTGCTTAGTCTGCAGAGTAATTTAAAGCATCCTTGAAGAGTAATGGATGATGCTGCAGAAAAAGTCTGCCACACCGTTTTGCAAATAGCTAAACGGAGCTATGACAGCTCCAAATAAAGGATGCATCCAGTTGAGGAAGCATGCCAATGGCCAAATATAAGGCCATTGGCATTTTTATAGGTTGAAAATTAATAAAAAATAATTTTTATTTTTTTTCCCCGATCTCCGATGTTTAAGCATAGCGCAGCGCCACGCAGATGTGCGGCTCTTTAAAAAAACAGAAAATAATTTAAAAATAGCCAAAAATAGGCATTTTTAATAAAAAGATTATTCTGCCATGCAGATGAATGGCAGGCTGAAGACAACATGGCTACTGAGTAGTGGTTGCTAAGGGGGGAAGCTCAGTTTGAGAGATGTAACCAAGCATTAGTAGGCAATCCTATCCAAATGAGGATAAGGATAGTGAATCCCAATTTTCCCTGGCATGTGAGCCATGTCCCTAGAGTGTAAGTGTAGGAGTAGGGGAGTAGTAAAGTAGAAGATAGGTGACATCATGAGGGGGTATGTTTGAAAGACTGTAAGCTTATTGGAGCAGAGTGGCTTGTGTTTGACATGAGTTGCTCAGGATTGCAAAAGGCATGTCTACAGTTGTCCTAGCTAAAACCCAGAAACCGAAGGTGTACGGCGTGGATATATCTGAATTTTTTTGCAAAGGTGCTTACACTGTGTGCACGCGTGTGCACGCCTGTAAGCCTGTGTAAGCCTGTGTGTGTGCGTGTGCACTTATGTGCACGCGTTTGCGCTTGTTTTCGCAACGTTGCCCCTTGTGGAAACAGAAAGGGAAAAGGAAGGAAAAGAAGTAGTAGGAAGTTAACCAAGGAGAACTAGCAGAGCTGTCAAGTGAAATAAATCAGAATCAGCCAATTACACAGGCAGTACACTAGCCCAGCCCAGCCCAGCACTTAAAACTCTGCAAACAACATTCCCCCAAGTTTTTCTCAAAAACACTGCAGCACTGCAGTATACAAAGAGTGAAAACTTAAAAAGCTTATCTCAGACAAAAAAATGTTAGGGGCTGCCATTGCTATTATAAGTCAACATGTGCAAGATGCTGAGGGTGGTGCCATTGCGAATGCTGCTGAGCAACCCACAGTGAGGAGACAGAGAAGAGTGTACAGACACAAGGTAACCTACCAGGGGCTACATGAGCTGGAGATAGTGGAGCGCTATAGAGTGGACAGAGACCTCCTGCAGCAAATTGTTGAGCTGTGCAGGCCACGCCTCACACACAGAACCAACAGAGGGTAACCCATCCCAGTGGAAATCAAGGTATGTGTTGGCCTAAGAATACTCGCAACAGGTACCTTCCAGAAACCAACTGGTGATATGATGGGGATTTCACAGGCATCAGCATCCAGGGTACTGCACCAGTTCCTGAATGCCATGTCAGCACATGTCAGTGATAATGTATATTTCCCCAATTCCCGTGAGGCACTGGCCAGCAATATGCGTCTTTTCCAGCAAATAGCGGAATACCCTGAGGTAGTGGGTACAACAGACTGCACACACATACACATCAAAGCAGCAGCCGGTGAGCGGGGTAGGGACTACAGCAACTGCAAGGGCTTCCCCTCCATCAACTGACAGGTCATGTGGGATGCCCAGGGCATAATACTGAATGTGTGCGCTGGCTGCCTTGGAAGCTACCATGGTTCCCATATCTGGCATCTGATGCAGCTGTACCAGACATTTGCCAATGGGGACATCCCTGAGGGTCACCTAGTGGGGGATGCTGGATATGCACTGGAGCCGTGGCTGATGACACCCATCAGAAATGCACACACACCTGAACAAGAACTGCATAATGAGGCACACACACAAACATGAAATGTAATCGAGCGTGTGTTTGGGATGCTCAAGTCACAGTTCCGGTGCCTGGACACATCTGGTGGAGCCTTGCCGTACTCACCAAATTTGTACCCAAATTGTTATGGTATGTGCCATGCTAAACAATATGATCCTGCGAAAACAGCTGCAGCAGGAACAGCATGGGGCAGGGCCAAACAGCCACCCACCATTGCCAAGGCCATCACAGGCAAAGCATGACTCGGAGGAGGAACAACCCGAGCCTGCCCCAGTAGGCAGAAGGAGGCGTGCCCAGTATGCCTTGGCCTTGGCAAAGAGGCAAAGCATAGCACATACACTGGCTCAGTAGGAACCCTGGAAATTAGACCTCTCTCTGACTCCCACATAAAATAAAAGGGATGCCTAACATGACACTACCTGTTTTCAAACATGTACAGGGAGTGTACTATGTGCATCCGACATAGGCAGCCACACAGCACCCCCTGAGGCATGAGTGCCATGCTTTAAGCAATATAAAGCAGTGCTAAGCAGCTTTTACCACTATTTAGTATATGTAAACAAAATTTCCCGCGCTAACTAGCACAACGTCGGGCAACGTTGAGCAATGTTGGGCAAGGTCGGGCAAAGTCGGTCAAAGTTGAGCAAAGTCAGGTAAACATGCTCATATTTGCTTTACTGTTCCTTAAGCAGTCTGGTCTGCCCAGCATGAAAATAAAAAGCAGTGACAGGGCTCGAACCCAGGATACTGTGCACTATAGTGACAGTACTGAACCACTAAGCCATGACAGCATTTCACTGGCACAGACACAGCAGGACAATTGTACATTAATGCAAACACAAAGAAATGCTGTATCATGCCCCTAAAGAGGCATATGGGTAACCTCCCCCACAGCCCTATGCAGACAGAGAACAGCAGGCCAGGTGGTGGGTTGTGGGTTGGGTAGGCTATGAAGTCGCAATCTAATATACGTGACACTGGACACTAAGATCTGTAGTACAGTAGTATGCCTCAAGCCAGTATGACAGGCAACAGTACAGACTGAAATGGTGTACCTTACATAGCAGTGTAGGCCTAGCAAATGTGTATAAGTGTCAGGTGAACCCCTCATCCTATGTGCACCCACAGTAACAATCAGGTGTGCCCCCGGGTAGAAATGTACAAAGAATAGCTGTCCCCCCTGTATGTAGAAATGTTAATAAGACTATGCAAAGTATCTCATGGAAGCCCTGCAAGCACAGCATGATCCCTGTTGATTTATGACACAAAGTTGAGCCCTGCAGTAAAAATACAACTTGATTTTCCACAAACATATAGAATAAATGTCTATACCAGGCGTGCTCACACACTTCAACAAATGTAGTGGATTTCAGTCAACAACATACTAAAAGGTCATACTAGGCATGCTCACACACTTAAATAAACAAAGCAAATGTCAGGCAACAATATACTGAAAGATCATACTGGGCATGCTCACACACAGGCCATATCTGAGTACAGCAGTGGGACACACATATCTGGCAGTTGCATGTTTTACCCCAGGAACCTGTCACTATTCACCAATCCTGCCTTGTGCACACAGTTATATGAAAACAGACACATATAATATATTGGAAACTTGTCATAATCAATCTATGTACCATACCACAAGTACTTAAGTTGTTCACAGAAAGTGAAAAAGCAAAGAAGATCAATAAACCTGCAATCAGTATCATGAATAAACAATGTGCACTGCAAACATTATCCAATCCATTTTCTGGCAAAATAATCTGTGAAGGAGTCCATAGAGAACCATGACGCTTCCTTCCGCTATGTCATAAATAGCAAGGTACACTCATATATGTCCTGAGTCAGTGCAAACTGTAAATGACTGACATTGCCAATATCCTGTCAGACAGGCTCATACATACATACCCCCCTCTCACTGACAAGAGGCCCTATCATCATACTTGGAGATTGTGAAAGCACAGATATCACATATAGAATGGGTAAACAGCTCCTTCCAAACCTGGAAACACGGCGTCTATGGGATTACATTGTTTCCCTAGCTGTGTCATAAGTGAACTCCAGAACAAACAGACCCTGCACCTGAACAGTCTGTTGAGCCTTACCCTCTGTACAGGATATGAAACTGTTGAATGTGTTACAGCCACATTTGGCACACTCCACAAGTGTTGGTGCACAACAAACCATGGGAACTATTGTCTTATAAGCCTATTAAGCCTGATCTATAAGGCCATGGAGTCGATCACGATGGAACTCATAAACAGCGCTATTGGGAGCCTACAAACACCCAACCCTACCAATTTTGGTTTGGTCAGGGGTAGATCATGGTTCCCAAACCTGCTAGACTGTTTTCAAGGCAGTCACCCAGGACATACATCAATGAAATGAGCTACACATGTCCCACATAGACCTTGAAAAACCCTTTGCCAACATCCCAGACACATGTCGTATCCACAAAATCAACAACCTGTGCATAAATATGTATGTCATCTGATGGATTGCCAACCGGGGCACAGATAGATCACACAAGGTAAGAATTGTGGTCACCTGTTCAAGCTGATAACAACTGTTGTCCCCCATGGCTCAGTTCTGGGACCCCTCCTGTGTGGTATATACTTTTCAGAAATACAGTCAAACACACGAGGGCTATGTTTAGCAATGTTTGTGGACGACTGCAAAAAAGTTATCATAATCAATGTTTGGGACAACAGAGACATCCTTAAAAAGGGTCTCAGTCAGACAGATGTGGTGTCAAAATGATGGCCTCGAGCTACAGTCATACAAATCCAAATAGGTGCCAACACCCTAAATATGGAGGTGACAATAAGGGATCTATGGACACATGTGGATAGTCATCTCTACTTCCAGAAACACATTCACAAAGTGGTCAGAAAATCATGCTATGTGTTCCCACAAACTGCCAAGATCTTTGCATGTAGGTCAAAGGAGGTTCCCTCTATTCATCAGTCATCAGACCCATCAGAGAGTACCACAACACACTTGTGATGAATCTGACTAGGCACCTTCAGCAGCTGGAAAGACCACTGAGGTACCTCAACAAGAGAATTACTGGCCTCAAACAGTTGCCCCATGCAACAAGACTGAATTTAACTGAATCTGTACTCTGTTGCATACTGTCTACTCAGGAGATCTCTGCCCAACAGACAGGTCCATGTCATGGCAACACTCAGATCTCCTCTGAGTTACAGCTCAATGGCACTAAATATACAGACCCAACTGATATTGCCAACATCCTGGCAGATAGGATCAGTGCTAACTTTACCCCCCTCTCACCCATGAAAGAGAACATCTCTATAATGGAAGACTGCAAAGTTGCTGTCATCACGGCTGCACAGGTAAAAAACACTCTCCAAAGCCAGCATCACAGCATCCATGGGACCAGATAACTTCCCAGGCTGTGTTCTACACAAACTACAGAATGAACAGGCACCACACTGATATACCATGTTCAGTCATAGCCTCACCTCAGGCTTTGTGCCTGCTGAATGGTGCAAAGCAACGGTTATCCCACTACACAAGGGTGGAGACACCACGGACCCCTGGAACTAGCACCCTATTAGCCTGATGAGCCTGCTCCGCAAGGCCATGGAATGTATCATCATACAACTTATAAAAAAGACATTGGTAATCTCCAAACTTTGGACCACAACCATGTTGGGTTTGAAAAATGCATATCATGTCTCCTAAACCTGATAGATGACATTGAAGCAGTCACCAGAACCGTAGACAAGGGTAAGGTGGTTTGCACAGCCTATGTAGATCTTGCCATGGCTTTCAACACCATCTCCCACTCTGGAATTATAGATAAGCCCACTAAACTAAGTATAAATTGCTATGTCAGAAGATGGACTGCTAACTGGCTCACTGACAGAACGCACACTGTGAAAGTAGCAGACTCCAAGTATGACTTTGGACCAGTGAAGAGTGCAGTACTACAGGGTTCAGTCCTGGGTCCTGTCCTGTTTTGTATCTACTTCCCTGAAGTAAACTTTAACATGGAAGGTCTGTGGCTAATGAAGTTTCCAGATGACTGCAAACTAGGAGCCATAACTGTAAATACTAAAGATGTGGACATCCTACAAAAGGGCCTCACTGAGACAGATGCCTGGTGTCAAAGCCATGGCCTCAAGCTTAATGCCAAAAAGTGCATTGTCAACCCCTTTGGTAAAAACTCTGTAGCCATGAACTACAACATAGGCGGTAGTATACTTAACAGTGAAAGTGTGACAGTGGACACACCTGTGATAATCACATCCACACAGTAGTCAGGAAATCCTTCTATGTGGCACACCTCATCGCAAAAGGTGTCTCATGCAGAATAGAAGAGGACATTGTTCCCCTCTACTCATCACACACTAGATCCATAATGGAGTACAACGCCCTTTTTGCTATGTACCTCAAAAGACATCTACAACAACTGGAAAGCCTGCAGAAATACCTCACAAAGAGCATTAGCGGCCTGAAATACATGCCATACACAGACTATCTCAAAATGCTCCAACTGTACTCCCTCGTATATCGCCTACTCAGAGGTGATCTCTGCCTAACATACAAAGCTATGTCAAACACAGAGCTGTTGGACATGTTCCACATAAAACACTCATAATCCCTCTGATCTTTGGCCCCAAAACCACGAGTGAAATACAAAAGGAAGTGGTGTATCCATTTACCTTATGGATACCCACACCTTCAGGTTAGTGGCACAGCATGAGGCCTTGGAGACCATGCAAGTGCAACTAACATTGGGCAAAGCTGCTTATCAGATTGTAGCCTGCAACAGATCACCTACCTTGTCTCAGGAACCTCACTCAGTATTCCTGAGAACAGTGAAAAATATAAAGGTCCTATCGAACACTATTATATGAGGAGATTACAACTACCCAAACATTGAGTGGGATAATTACTCGTGTACAACGTCCTTTGCCCAATGTTTCCTAGAATTTAAAAACTCAAACACCCTGGAACAGCTGCTCACCATGCCCACTAGAGGTGACAACATACTGGACCTGATCATCACCAACATGGGGTACCAGTGTTCCACAACAGAGATAAACCCCTCACTGGTAATATCAGATCATAAAGTAATCACACTGGACATCCACATCCCACCCCCCTCAGTCAAGGAATCCACTGTGAAGACATTTTCAAAACAAACTGCACACTTCCCAAGACCAAAGTGGAAAGTTCCAAAGCCCCCTTGCTATAGGATAATGCTATACAATCTGCCGAATCATTTACAAGTGCATTCTATGCGCATCTACAGGGATGCATGGATCGAGACATCCCAAATAAAACCAAGACACACTCCTCCAAACATAAGAAACCAATCTGTTGGTCGTTGCCCATAAATAAGCTATACAACAGAAGGAGGAAACGAACACATGATAGAGCAAACTTCACAAAAGGAAAGGCATCACTGATCATTATTAGGAAGAAACAATTATCGCTCATAAAATAATCCAAGGACAGTTTCTAAAGACAAATTGCCAAGGACTGTAAAAATAACAACCACAAAGCCTTCATTAGCTATACCAAACATTTAGGTGGCAACCTCCAAATATGCTGTCAGCTACTGAAAAATGGCAAGAAATACACTGAACCAACTTACATTGCCCACATCCTGGGGGACAAGTTCAGTGCAAACTCCCCCCATCACCCCCAAAAGGGCCTGTGTCCATCCCAGAAGAATGCAGAGCCCCAGACTTCATGGACATGCAGGTAAAAACAGTTCTCTCCAAAGCTAAGAACACAGCATCAATGGGGCTGGATGGTGTCCCAGTCTGCGTCTTACACCAGCCCCAAAAGGAACTACACCCTCACCTACATTCACTGTCCAGACTCAACCTTACCACAGGCTATGTACCCAAAGAATGGCATACAGCAACAGTCATCCAGCTCCACAAAGGGGATGCCACAACAGAACCTGGAAACCATTGCCCTATAGGCCTACTCAGCCTGGTCTGCAAAGCTATGGAGCAAATTATCATGGAACCCATAAACAGAGACATTGGGGACCTCCAGACACTGGAATCTACCCAACTTGGCTTTGTTGAAGGCAGATCCTGCCTCCTAAATGTAGTTGACTTATTTGAAACAGTTACCAAGGACATAGATGGAGGTGAAAGTAGTCCACACAGCCCACCTGGATCTCACTAAGGCCTTTCAATACCATTCCCCACTCGGGCATCATGGACAAGCTTACCAGCTTGAACATTAACAGCTATGTCACAGGATGGGTGGCCAACTGGCTCACAGATCAAACACATATGTTCAGAGTTGTGGGTGCCATGTCCGACTCTAAACCAGTCACAAATGGCATCCCACAGGTCTTGGTCCTGGGACTCCACCAGTTCAGTAGATACTGCACAGAGGTACAGGCAAGCATGGGAGGAGTATAGCTGAACAAGTTTGCAGATGACTGCTAACTGTGGTCCATAATCGACTCTATGGCTGACACAGACATCCTCCAGAAGGGTCTTACAGAGACAGATACCTGGTGTCAAAACAATGCCCTCAAGCAGAATGCCAATGCATAGTCATCCCTTTTGGATAAAACAAAGTGCACACAAATTACCACATAGGTGGTAATCCAGTATGTACGGAGAATGTAATTGTGGCCCTGGGGACCCAGGCAGATAGTAAATTCTCCTTTGATGATCACATTGCAAAGTGTTTAGAAATTCCTTCTATGTAGCCCACCTAATGTCACCCACTTTGTCTAGTCTGATGATGTCACCATCCTACAAATATACCTGTGGAAAAGAGAGCTCCCAGTAATGTGTATAGCATAATGTGTAAATGCGTACTGCTGTAATATCATAAAGTAGTTAGGAAGGGGTTTGAATTCTACACTTGACAACTGTATGAGAGTGTGTGTGTATCTCCTTGGAGAGGAGCAGCCTTTTTGGAGATGACTAAACCACCTTAAAAGTGGTATACTTATCTTTGTCAAGTCTGATGATGTCACCATCCTACAAATATACCTGTGGAAAAAACAGCTCCCAGTAATGTGTCTAGCATGTTGTGTTAATGCGTACTTTTCTAGTATCATAAAGTAATTAGGTAGGGGTTTGAATCCTGCACATGACAACTGTATGAAAGTGTATATGTCTGTGAGTGTGTATCTCCTTGGAAAGGAGCAACCTTTCTGGAGACTACTGCAACACCCTAAAAGTGGTATACTTATCTTTGTCAAGTCTTATGATGTCACCATCCTACAAATATACCTGTGGAAAAGAGAACTCCCAATAATGTGTCTAGCGCGTCGGGTTAATGCGTAGTCCTCTAGTATCATAAAGTAGTTAGGTAGGGGTTTCAATCCTGCACTTGACAACTGTATGAGAGTATGTGTGCGTATCTCCTTGGAGAGGAGCAACCTTTTTGGAGACTACTAAACCACCTTAAAAGTGGTATACTTATCTTTGTCAAGTCTGATGATGTCACCATCCTACAAATATACCTGTGGAAAAGAGAACTCCCAGTAATGTGTATAGTGTATTGTGTAAATGCATACTGCCCTAATATCATAAATTAGTCAGGTAGGTGTTTGAATCCTGCACTTAACAGCTGTATGAGAGTTTGTGTGTATCTCCTTGGAGAGGAGCAACCTTTTTGGAGACTACTAAACCACCTTAAAAGTGGTATACTTATCTTTGTCAAGTCTGATGATGTCACCAACCTACAAATATACCTGTGGAAAAGAAAGCACCCAGTCATGTGTATAGCATGTTGTGTAAATGTGTACTGTTCTGGCATCATAAATTAGTTAGATAGGGGTTTGAATCCTGCACTTGACATCTGTATTAGAGTGGGTGTGTGTATCTCCTTGAAGAGGAGCAACCTTTTTGGAGACTACTAAAACACCTTAAAAGTGGTATACTTATCTTTGTCAAGTCTGATGATGTCACCATCCTAAACATATATCTGTAGAAAGGAGAGCTCCCAGTATTGTGTATAGCACGTTGTGTTAATGTGTACTCCTCTAGTATCCTAAAGTAGTTAGGTAGGGGTTTAAATTCTGCACTTGGTGAGTGTGTGTGTATGCTCTATTTGTGTGACGCAGTTGGTCAATGTGTTGTGGGTTTTGCTTTTACTACTGTATGACATATCACAATGACAACAGTATGTGCATTGCACATCAGGTAGCTGTGTGGCAAATACATATACGTACATGTGACCTCAATTATTTCATAGGTGGGAACCCTGCTTTCTCCATGAACACATCTGTTATCTTTGCCAGTGTGCTGCCGCTTTCCAGACCTTAGGTCACATCTGTATGCTTGTGACAAGCCCAGCCACTGCAGTGATCCCTGGCCTAGGTCATCCATGTCACACACACTCATTACAGTTTCTATTGAATCGTGTGAGTGAGGGTTTATGCCTGAGGTATATTTCAGACCTGTTCAAACGCAGCCAAGTCTGTCAATGATGGCTATTCATTATAGGTGTACAACAACCTTTGTGGATATGCATGCAGACCCCTTATTGCTTATGTGATCCACCGAGGGATTTCAAAATACCTTTGGAAATGTGATTACCAAAGGAAAGATGATGTAACACTTGGCTGTATGTACACATCAGTACCTGTTCAACATGTTGGGGGCTACTACCTATGTGGTACTGTGAGGATACTATGTTTTGTAAAGGTGGATGACTATGCTTTATTTGGCTTATAGCTTTACAGCATGGGTTTGACAACAGGTATCTGTCTGTATGATACCCTTGTGGAGGATGTGTGTGTCATCTGGAGAATGCATTATAGGCCACAGTATGCATTTCCAGACATGGACGGACATATCCCTACTGTGTTTGCTTGTACCTAAGAGAGCTATATGCCAAACAGGAGTGGTCCCAGGAATGGGTGCAGGTGAATACCACTGGTTACTGGCATAGTATAGTACCTGAAGGATCCAAATGTTACTGTGTGTCCTACATCTGTGTGTCAGTTGTCAAGACATCATCTAACGATTGTTTATGGTCAGGCTGTTGAGGTTATGTATACTACCAGAATGCAAACCAATGACAGATAGTAACAGTATCGCCCACAGCACAGTGCCAAACCATGTCATACACACATGTGTACCCAAGTTCCAAAATGTGTGTAGTACAATGCATACTGGCCACCAATAGAAACTGTTGAGTGTTAACACTGTGTAATACAGGGCATGTCACCCTGCCCATGTGTCCACTATGCACGTACCTGCAGACAGTGCACCTCCACCATGTTCAAAAATGTACACCTGCAAATCTGTGCTGCACACATCCCACACGTACTGTCCACTCTCTAACACACGCTGCCAATACTACACACATCAGCCAAGTGGCACGTGGGCAGACAATACACTATTGGAATTAACACTGGTGTAAACAATACTACATTGACAATCATAGCTTTAATGCATCATGTCTGCTCAGCTACACCTTCAAGGATATCATTACACTTTACTGCTGACAACATGCTAACATTGCTATACTGCTATAAAGTCACCTTGTGCATCAGCACCATGTTAGCCTGTTCCTGCATCAATGTTACAGATGACAGGAGGTGGTACAGGTTTCATCATATGCACAGGGTGTGTTGTTGGTTTGCCAGAGGCCTACATTGAGCCATACAAACAACATGTGTGTGTGTGTGTGTGTGTGTGTGTGTGTGTGTGTGTGTGTGTGTGTGTGTGTGTGTGTGTGTGTGTGTGTGTGTGTGTGTGTGTGTGTGTGTGTGTGTGTGTGAGGGCCAAGAGTACTTGTATGGGCCAACGTTGATGTAATGTGTGCGGGTATGTGTTAGCCCTAGGTGTCTGGTTTATGTATGTGTGTGTCTGCATGCACACAGTTCCACCATGTGGCTGCCATATATGGGGATTTGTGGGACAGCCACAGACTGTACCTGCCAGGCTTTACAGATTACCATCTCTGGCCATGGATACGGTACCTGTGCCTGGCAGGAGTGCTACTGACAGTATCAGGTACTAAGCCAGACTGGGTACTATCCTCAGAGGTAGACATATGTGCACTGGACCCAGGTCACAGTTGGGACTGGCCAGAGCCACATGCACGTGGTCTTCTAGGATGGTCTATGGACAGCCCAACCCCAAAATTGCTGGGGCTGGAACTGGCACTACTGGAGCGGCTGTGACTTGAGGGATGTCCACGGCGACTGCCAGCTGCTGATGTTGCTAGCATAAGTCTACGTCGACGTATCAACCATCCCGCACTGTCCTGACACATGGACATGACATTGTGGAGGACATCTAATGTCTCACCCGAACATCTATCAGTGATCTCAGTGTAATTACGGATGGCACCTGCTAGGTCATAGATACTGTCATTTAAAGCAGTGTTATGTGCCCTCTGTGCCCTTAGTCCCTGTCTGGTGTAGAATTCCATACATGCCTGTGCCTCCATGACAGCCTGGAACATGCGTGAGGTTGTAAGACCTGTTGCACATCTGCCAGGGGCATGATGACCAGCAGTGCTCCGACGAGAACCCATGGACATCTGCTTATGTAGTACCATTCCAGACATCTGGGTATGGCTGCTGTGTCGGGATGCATGTGCCATAGATACCACACTGTCCTGGCCATTGCTGACTGTACACTGTCCCTCAGCTAAGGGCATTGGTGATGATGGATGCATTGGCAGTATGACTGTGTGCATGGATGGGGTGGACACTTGTGTACTGTCGATTGGTAGCCCAACAACAGACCCTGGCAAACATGCCTGTGCCTCAACACACCTATCCTCATTATCACTATTTGTGTCAGTGACATCAGGTTCCCTGTTCCAGTGAACCAGCCCAACCTCAGCACCTGTGAGAGGAAGACAGGAAACACACTTTATGACCTGTACATAATGTTAGAACACATGCACGCATGCACACATGAACACATGCACACATGAACACATGAACACATGCATACATGAACATGGACACATGCACACATGAACACACGAACACATGCACACATGAACGCATGCACACATGCACACATGCACACAAATACACTCCTCACTAAAGCAGACACACACGCACACACACAGACACACACACATACACACACACACACACACACACACACACACACACACACACACACACACACCACCACCAGCAATCCAGAACATACTCAATGGTAGTTGATGGTGGGTTACAGTATCACAAGCCAAACAGTCATATCACATGTGTCAGCATGCAGGGCGAGTGTAGACAGTCCTTGCTAATAACAGTATACATGGCTTTGATGCATGTGTGTTCTTGTTCAGTGACTGGCCTCACCCTGGAACGCAATGTGTACATGGACACAACATTGCTGTGCAAGTATTAAAAGCTCTTCAATGTCCTGTGCACCATCACTCACAGGTATACATACCATGGCTGGATGTGTATCTGTCTGTCACATAGATATCCATTTCAGATTAGAGCATCTGTGTCTTTAGTAGATAATTGTGGACAAAGGTTTAGCTCATGCATGCTACGTATACACACAGGACGAGTGGTGCATGTATAACTAATGGAATACCATTGCTCAACATAGCCATTGTACAGTGGTTATGGTGAGTGTAGAACATATTGAGGACATGCCAGTGCCAGCTATGAAATAGCATGCTACAACACAACTGCAACATTAAACATTTCACATACCTCATGTGTGTCATGTGACCTATACACTCAGTAGCATTACAAGACATATATGTGTCACTTTGTGCAAATGGTGATTGCTATACATATTGTGTATAGGTGCATATGTTTGCAAACACACAACACTGAGGAGTACAGCAATGAATGCTATGTGTAGTAGTGTGGTTACTGTAACTGGATGGGGTGTAGTACCATGAGCCATCATCATGCAGCATCATGTGGTCACTCAAGCCTACTAATGTGTGCCAGGCAGGCACCTATCATGCTGTACCTGAACTGCAGTACTATGGCTACATTCACCATTTCACAGCCAGTTGTTACATGGGTTTGTAAGGTGCCCAATAGGGAGCATTGCCTAACATGAATGTGTTGTGTGTTGAAGAGTGTTGCACCACCCCATGATAGGCCTCTTCCCTTCAGGTATATTATGTGTGCTGTGTGGATGACATTTGGGATACTGGAGTGTGACCTTACAGCGGGTGTCTGAATACGCCATGAGTAGCATATTAACATGTACTGTGTATGACAAAGTTGTGTATGTTGTGTGCATGTGTATCGACTCTGCCTATCCAATGTCAACTACAGTGTAGCCACAATTGTTTGGGATGCTCTGTGTATTGCATGTGTTTGAGGCAGCTACCCACGTTACTGAGATGTGAATTGTCTCACAGCAAACATGGCCTACACCTCACCTATGACATGCACATTTTATTTGCAATATTAAATGTAGAACACACTCACCAGCATGGGTCTGTTGCCTTGCTGTCACACCAGATGAACCTACAAGGATATGAGACAGTTTGTCAGTGGCAACAACTGTGGCATTGCTACTGTGGGTTTACAGTCTTACAGTAGTACAATGGTTGACAGCCACAGGCCTACAGATTATGTTCCAAATTATCAGTATTGCACAACACCAGGCTCCACATCTTCTAACTACACAGTACACATCTCACATATGCATGATCTACCAATAGAGGTAACAGTAGTCTACAGATATGCCATGTTACCTGCACGCTCCATGTGAACTTGCTGGGTGGCTCTGGCCTCCATGATGACACGTCTGCTGTTGTTGCTGTTGGCCAGGAGCCACCAGGCTCCAGAGCAGCTCCTCCACTCTGGTGAGGGGGGGTGGTAACCCCACCACCTGTGGCAAGCTGTTGTCTATGGACATCACATGCACGCTGCTGGACATGTCTAAGTAAATCACTGCAGTGATGGCGTACCTGCTCATATGTCTGGTTATGCATGCCTATGTCATTTACCCTACGGACAACATCTTGTCACAGTGCAGTCCACTCATGCTGGTCCTGGCTGGTTCTTGAGAAAAACAGGGTGTAGTGCTGAACCAGACTGGTTGTTATGACTTCATCCTCAGCAGGACTATAGGTTGGGTTGCGATGGTGGGCCATGAACCCTGGAAGACAACAAAACAATATGTGTGAGCAAGTCATGTGGCACACTTAACATTCTGCAGTACAGATATCACTGAACTGCCATATATAGCAACCTATTGGCTGTCAGGAGATACACACTTTCAATACCACATAACAGTGTTCAACCCACAACTGCCTGACAGTGCCTGGCATGCTCTATACATTAAACTATGTTCTGCACAGCAACAAAGAGAAACTACTATGCAAGACTGTACAACAGTACATGGCACACTGTATGCGACACAATGCACCACCTAGCCACAAGAGGTATATATCAAGCTAATGCATAAAGAAATATGTCATCCATTGTAATAATTTAAAGTCCAGTTACAGTATTACCAGTATACCACACTAGTTGTTGATGGCAAACCCCTGCCTAACATATGTGCACATTCATGAATATAGGTGGCATACTGCTGTACTAGACTATACATGTTGTTAGATACACACTTATATCCTGTAACACACATATGGCCGAGGGCATGTTACAGGCATACCCACACACACATCAGACACACATACAAGACATAAAGGTATGGCAAACCAGATGAGCTTTACATGTGTACCATACAGTACTGTGTGTCAGTACTTACAAAACCTTATGCCTAAGGTATGTAATCTGTGAGGACTACAAGGAACACACAAAACAGTGGTTCCAAGCAATGGGGACATACACCATACTGTGCTGTTTAGGCCTACAGCTTCAGGTAGTACTACAGTTCATACGGGATTTGGATTCACCAGCAGTACCAATCAATAATCATACATGCACTGCTTTAGCCTCCAATGGCACACCCCAGTTAACACCAAGGGACTACGTCAGACCGTATGCCATACTGCTTTTTCTGCCTATCAATAGCATACACATCTTTACCTGGGATCAGAGCTACAACACAAAATACCATGATAGAAACAGTTTCCCACTAAGTTATCCCGCATATACACAACTTTGACACATTCACCAATGCATTCACCATCACACTCAGTCAACCTCACATAGCAATTATTGCAACAAGTACATGTGGATGTGTATCGGTTCATAGGTAGGTAATAGGCTATTAGCCCTAGGTCCTATAGAAGCCTAGCCAGACAGTACCCTGGCCTTTGGCACCCAAGTAATTTAATTTCAAGTGCCCCTGTCAAACAGAGCCACAGAGGTTATTCCCGTGGTGTATTTCCTATCTCCTATCCAGTCATCAGGATTATTCATGATTAGTGCTAATGAGGAGCTTTGTTTGCTATTGATAGGTAGTTTGTTCGAGAGTATGGGATGTCTCTGAGATAGGAATCAATCCCTCCAGCATATTCTGTTTATTGAGGTGACACAGTTTAGGTCCCAAGACCATGTAGCTCATAGGGATTGTGATCTGTTTACGTGGAGCATGTCTAACAGCTCTGGGTTTGACATAGCTTTGTATGTTAGGCAGAGGTCACCTCTGGGTAGGCGGTATGCGACACAGTCTAGCTGTAGTTTTGTGAGACGGTCTGCATAGGGCATCTGTTTAAGGCCGGTAATATTCTTTGTGAGGTATGTCTGTGGCCTTTCCAGTTGCTGTAGATGTCTTGTGAGGTACATACCAAAAGGGGCATTGTACTCTATAATGGGTTTTATGAGTGCTGAGTAGAGGGGAACACTGACCTCTTTTTCCCTGGATGACACACCTTTTGTGATGAGGTGTGCCACGTAGACAGATTACATGACTGGTGTGGCACTGTGATTATCAAAGGGGAGACTACTGCCCACCTGTGTCCCATGGTCTCTTTTCACACTTTCGGTGTTAAGTAGACTACCACCTATGTGGTAGTTCATGGGTACAGAGTTTTTACAAAAAGGGATGCCAATGCATTTTTGACATTGAGCTTGAGGCCATGGCTTTGTCACCAGGCATCTGTCGCAGTAAATATGACTCTGTCTCTCTCTCTCTCTCTATATATATATATATATATATATATATATATATATATATATATATATATATATATATATATATATATATACACACAAATACATATAAACATCCATTGGTGTACATATTGATATACATATAGGCACATATACAGTCCACCTTTCATGGTGGGAATATAAATTATGCAAAGGTTGTGAGGTATACAGTTATGTAATAATATTGCCCAGTCTTGTGCGAAATGCATTGAAGGTGTTCTCAGCCCATGTAGCTTTAGCAGGCCTCACTGGCTGCAACACTGCAAACCTAACAAATCACACCCACAGCGTTTAACCACCATACGTCAAATGCCAGCACTGTATGCTGTCTTGTTTGCCACACACTACAACCTACATACAAATATGCACATAACAACCTTCACTGACATATATATGTCCACCCTTCACAAACAGTTGCAGTATGTCCCTTGCTCTATGCACATGTACAGATGCTAATATATCTGACACAGATATATCTCTCCATATGTTTAAGCCATAAACACACAAGGTCCACACTGTTGTAAGTCTCTGGACCTCACGGCTGACCTGTTGGGTCTTGCTGCAACATGAACTGCTGTCACATGTGAGCACACAGTAATATTAGAGGGTGTGTATATAGCTGCAAATGCTAGATTAGCATACTAATCTGGTACAGCAGTTGCCATTCTTAAGCTACACGTTAATATGACTATCATGCATGTGTTAATCTATCACATCCATGTTTATATAGCTGTATGCGCTACTCCCCCAAACAGCCATTATCCACACTACTGTACAGACCACAGATAACATGGATCAGATGTTTGACATTTAATGCTGAGCTACATATGTCACAGTTATGTCCCACTGCACACAGCTACACACTGATTTGTCCATGGCAGTAGTTATGCAGGGCATCTGTGCATAGATATGTACTGCTGCCACATATGGATGTTTCAAAGTATGTAGAGTACTTTTCAAAAACATCTACTACATGCCAGTAAATACATATCTGTTACAAACCTTTCCTTTGTATGTGTTGGTAGTATTACGTTCCTTGTGTCTTTGGCTTTTTTTTTTTCCTGTTGATGTTGATGTGGGTGTCTCTCTCTCTCTCTCTCTCTCTCTCTCTCTGTCTCTCTGTCTCTCTCTCTCAATATCTGCAAGGGAATGATTGCATGTGTGGGCAGCAAGTACAGCCTGCTTTTATAGGTATCTGCACATGTGCATGTGATGGCCTCTGCACCAATTGGTGGCCACCATTTGGTAATTGCATGCAGCCTGCTGTGTGGTAATTGCAGTACTCACTGTCATAGCAACCCAATGCTATAAATTTCTAAGTCAGGTAGGCATAGCCCTTTCAACTTTCCAAAGTGGGGTACATGCCTGTTTGCTGTGGACACCGTTGTTTAAGTCAGATGGTTGGTATAGTTCTTATATCTGAAGCTAGGGGTGTAGCCAATGAATTAAATGTTATACTCAGACCTGAATGTTGCCACTTCCAGTACACAGTTGTCAGTGTAGAATTGTACTCACCTTTACAAATGCTAACACAAGAAACATGGGAGTATGTAGTTTATTTTCTACTTATACAGTTAACTGCCATACAAAAGTAGTTATTGAGATGTATTTATTTGGCACATAAACTGTTTGTGAACTGCTATACTGTGAATATTAATGTACTCACTTCTGCACAGCTTGTGCTTTTTTATTGTTGACATTAGCACAGGATGCTCAAGAAAACTGGACAATTCCAGTACTGAGTATGCCTACCTACATCCTTGGTAGACCCTGAACACACAGGTATATTGTACATTTGGGTGGGATGCAGATATACAGAGAGCATTATGTATTATTGTGTGAATGTTATCTTGCTGGACGTAAAGGGTTGCTGTGTACCTGTTAGTTTAGCAAGGCAAGTAGTCTGTCTAAATAGCTCCCAACTGTGGACCTATCCAGATGGTAGCCAGATGTTAGGCTATTATTCTCTGTCTGTGCAATGCACAGGTCTTTTCAGCATTGGTACAATGGCATTGTTACAGTCATTTGCTACCAGTACATGGCTACATCCTTTGGTATTTCAGTGTTGTACTCCTACATAAAGGTATGCTTGTTGAACTCCTTCCAAAGCTATTTGCACAGTGTGTAACAGCAGAAAAGCTGATATGCCTGTGTGTTTCTGCCTCGGCCAGGCCTCTGAAACACTCAAGTACATATTTGAACAGAGTGAGGTAAAGGTAGGTAAAAGTGAGGTACACCTTCAAAATATTAGAGACAGTAAGTGGAGACTTCGAGAGAACCAGTGCATATGGATTACTACACCTTTTCTGAAGTACAAGTGGTGTCTAACTCCTACACATTGTCATTATTCATTTGGTGTAATACCCCACCTTTCTGCCTAACGTGAGTACTTTTCTGGGGATTCAAAGGGACACAGCTAACATATGTTTCAAAATCAGGGACATCCCTGAAATGTAGTCACAGTTGGGATGAATGTCCTCTGCTCTAATCAGATATGCCACTGTTTGTCCTGCTATGATACTGTGTGGGGGTTGTAAAGTGCTGCTGTAATATTATTTACTGCTAGAATGGCTGGTTCTCTTATCACAGTCATGTAATGCAATTCCACAATAACTGCTGGTAAAGTTCCACAGAACAGGTTTTGTGTTATGGCATTCCTATCTTTCCTTTATATTCACTCATTCTGATGCATGCTATATCTATTTCAGCAACAACCTGCTGTATATCTACTGTGGCTTAGTGGTACTTCATGCAGTCTAGTGTGCCCAATGTCCAGGTTTCGAGACTGACAGAGGTGTTTTATTTTGCTGCTGAGCAGAACAAGGGCCCTCACATGCAGGATGACTAAGGCACTTTTAAGCAGTTGTAAGCAGGTTTGCGTGTGTTTGCGTGAAGTTTAGCAATACTTAGCTAACCGCACACAAGCGCACTCTCGGGCAAACCCGCTAATTACTGCTTAAAAGTGTTTATTCCCGCTAACCCTCACGCTCATTTCTTTGAAAGAAAAGAAAATGGGGAGATAGGAAAGTGGTGAAAAAGGGGCACAAAGAGGGAAAGACAGTAGGGAGAACAGCTTGGGATGTGCAGGACGGGTGTAGGGAAGGACCATAGCTGCCCATTTCTTTTACAGCAACAGCTGTGCATATGCAATAATTTTGGAGGGAAATATGAAACCTTCCACCCCTGAGAGAGAGGTGAGGACAACAAAGTATGTTGTACTGCCAATTAAATATCAGTTTATGTGTCCAGCAGACATGTGTGCAAAATGGGCAGCTATGTATGGGGCATAATTTTTTTGGGGAGCAGATTGCCCTTTTTTTTTTGTCAGGTGAGAGTGGAATGTGGGGTAGGGGAAGTAGGTATATTCGGGGAGGTAGGTTGGGGATGTAAACAGACAAGACAAACAAGACGCATACGGGGCAGAATATGACACTTGTGGTGGGTGAACACCATTGACGGGAAAGGATGTTTGGAAATCGCAAGCCCATGAGCCCGCAGATGGCAACAGTGGAACTGAGATCTCCACCCATGGGCTGTCACCACTGCAACTTCACAGCCCAGAGGGTGGCTGTGCTGGGGGCTGAGTAGGAGGGGCAGGCTCACCCATGAGTCACGCCACTTGTGCCTCAAGCTGATGTAGAGGATCAGTGACAGAACGCTCAATCTCCCTACGCACCACAGCCTGGACTATTCGGAGGGTGATAGGTGGCCCTCCTCCACCCATGCTTGCATTGGGGGATGAGCCCCATCCCCTGCAGCACTTCCACTCAAAGGTGGCACAGGGCCAATGGAGGAGGAGGTCCCAGGCTGGGCACTGGACCTGCTGGTGCCAGGTGCCATCGCCAGCTGAGGTGGGACAGGTGGGTCCGAGGGGACTGGCCTTCCCATACGTTCTATGTTTAGGAGGATTTAATGAAAATATGGGTTAGTAACAGTCAACAGCATTCCCAATTACTTATAACAGCATGCAGAAATATTCCCATTAACCCAACACATCAGAGTTCCAACAGTTGAACAGCAAGCATGACACATGCAGATATAGAACAAAAGTGGACATTACAACAGCATGCAGGTTTAATTGATGGTAACAGGCCACCAATATTGTGGTATTTGAACAGGGCACATGCATCGAAATAAATGCAGATATTTACAGACCAATAGGACATATGTCCCAACAAATGTTTTGAGATTAGACATACCCGTTGAGGTGTGAAATTGCATTTTGTATGCACATACAGTAGGGTGGAAAACAATAGCTCCATTAACAACTTATATATCCTTTTAGTTTACACTACATTCCTATTAACTGCAGTTATATGTCCCCTACATGTATTATTACACTACCCAATTGTCCTTAAATTGGGAAATGGCTTTTGCTAGATCTTTACATACATGGGCTGTATCTGACATACAAACTGTCCAGGATGCGATGTTACTGCTACATATTTTGTGAGTTGCTCAGACACACTACTGCTGAGATGGTACACTGACAGCTCTACTTTCCTATACTTATCTACATATGTTTAGGTGAAATTATCAGTTATATGTTAACAGTTCCCTACATTTCTGCCAGCACAATGACATTTTTGGGGAACACAATACCAAGCTACTCATGTGCCAGATTAACCTGTACATGCTAGGCATGAACCAACAGTTGAGGACTGTATATATGCTTAACAGCTACTGGCACTCCCTTCATCCACTTTATATGGGCCTACCCAAGTGTGGGTTGACAGCGCTTAATACAACAGTACTATTTCTATAATGCAAGGGTACAACAACATATCAAAGAAAGTGACACAGACACACTCCAGGAATTATACCTTTATTAATTACATAACACACTTTTCTAGAGGCTCTCTCATTTATTTGATATAACAGTGCATGCAGAAGACTTATTCAAGACTTTTTATACCTTTATTAATGGGTTACAACACTCTTTTTCAGGCTCTCTCACTTATTTTATATAACAATACATGTAGAATAATTACTAACCTGCCTGGTGGCGCAGCCTTAGCAGCCTATCTGCATAGGCTTGCTGATTCGCAGCACAGACACCTGCAGCTGTGAAGTAAATGAAGTGATATTGAGACATACCTATCCATAATATAGACTACAATGGCAATTCTTACATACTTAATTCCATGGCTACCTACTCAGTAGTGGGGCATTTTCCATCACATGGGCCTCCTGTATCCACTGGTTCAGTCGGTCCTCCTTGCGTCTCTTCAGGTCTGAGTAGTGGTGTCTGACCTGCTCACTTGTCCGAGGGGCACCTGTGGCACTGGTGAGATCATGAGCTAGATGGTTCCAGGCTTCCGCTTTGTATTGGGTGCCCTGGAATTGGCACTGCAGGAGTCTCTCTTCATGATTATGGACAAGGAGCCAAACCATTCCTTTTGATTCCTCAATGCCCCAACGTTGCCTCGAAATCAAGAGCCCTCTCCAACACCAGCCATGCTGACTGCAGATGGGAGCTACAACCAGCTATGGCAAGTATTCCCGCCTACAGAGCTTAAATATGCCTCATTTCCCACACTTTTCTGTGATTGGTCGGTTTTGAAAAAATTCAGCTGAAAGCACACCTGCTTACCAATGGGTAAACTTCCATTGATATGTATGTGTGTGTTGAAAGTGCATGCATATGAAAATCTGTCATGGCTTAGTGGTTCAGTACTGTGATTATGGTGCACAGTATCCCAGGTTTGAGGCCTGTCATTGCTTTTTATTTTACTACTGGCCAGACCGGCTAGGAGGTGTGGCTGTGTTTAGCCGACTTTGCTCAACTTTGCCCAACGTTGCTCTATGTTGCTCTACGGTGCTCTATGTTGCCCGTCATTGCTCTAGTTAGCACGGTGCGCAGCTACTCGCAAACGTGTTCTGTTTGTGCTAGTTTGCACGATGCGCAGCTCCGTTCAAAGCTATTGCGCTAGTTAAAGCAGTGCTAAGCTATGAGCAATTATACTTAAATATGCTTAATACTGGTAAACGTTGCTTAGCAGTGCTTCACATTGCTTAAGATACGTTACTTATGCATTTATTAGTATGCATAACCATTTCACCTTCTATACATATATATATATATATATATATATATATATATATATATATATATATATATATATATATATATATAAAATTCGTTCACTACTACATAGGCCATTTTAATGCTTTTTTACTAAAATTTAAAAGATAAATGTCAGGAATTATTTTTATATACAGATTTCCAACAGAAAATAGAAAGGGGAGTGGTGGGACTCAAGCCGGGAATGCCTCCTCTTTGTGCGAAGGCTCTACCACTACGCTATTGCTACTTTGCTTAATTTGCATATAAGTTTCTTATTATCCTCTTCGATTTCTAAACTGCTAACTGTAGCTAAGCAATGGGCAAACCCATGCAAACACGCACAAATACGGGCAGCTATATTGGGAATAATTAAAAAAAAAATTAAAGGTTTACATTTTATAATTGTACTGGGGTTTAGAATGTGGGGGAGTGTAGTGTTGGGTATGTACACATTTGAGCGGACTTGCTCATGTCAGTTGACATTTCCCAATTGAGAGACTTGCAGGGGCGTCGATTTTTGGACTGCTCAGCAGTCAGACACTCCCCCTGCACTCGTGCATGCTCCGTGTTAGCCTTAGAGTTGAGGCAGCGTGCCCTCATGAATATGCATGGCGCACTGACATCTTACTCTTTGACTGCAGTTTCCATGTAAGACTAACTTAGTCTTACACAGAAGGTTAGTGAATCCTGGGGTATGTATTTAAAACATACTCATAATATTAAAATAAACAGCATTCCCTTTTGTAGTAGTGCTGCTTCTTAATGATAAAAGTTTAGTTTCTTTGGTTGAAATATTTTTTTGGCTGTCTGCAAGCTATAAGGCTGGTCCATAATCATCTGACTCATTAATCAGCTGGCCATTAGTCTGCTTATTTTCACTCCTTCCTACAGAACTCTTCTTTGCCATTTTATTACACTTAGCTACATATTACATAGTGTAGTTAGAAGTAGCCATTAGCAGTGCCTTCAAGTTTAATGAGTCAACTCGACACTTCTGAAATGCTTAGGCACCGAGTTTTCTGAGATGCATTAATTCAAAAACTGATATTTTGTTGTCTGTGTTCTGATTTTTACTTCTTAATTTGTTGTCTGTGTTCTGATTTTTACTTAACATAAAAAAAAACTTTTCAAGTTACCTGTTTGGCACTCTGAAAACTGTTGACTTTCTTCATTAGTGGACAGGTGCTAACCAATTACTCTGCTCTCAATGTGGGAACAGTAGCCTGCTTTTTACACCTCGCATCACCAACTCCTCAGATATACCCCCAGGTTTCTTAATTTATTTGCTCCATTATCTAACCTCAAAATGTTACTTAACCAACATTCTTGAAAGGAACACCCTTTCTATCAGGAAAATAACATCCTTTACTATTACTATATTACATATAAAACCTATACTGGGTAAGCTGACTCACATTTCTTATCTCACTATGTAGTCCTTCACAATCTCTTTTCCCCATTTCATACTTCAGATTCTGTTATTCCTTTACCTGCAATTTCCAGTACCTTTCATTACCACAGAATAACAATAATATTCATTAATACTAGCCCAGATGCAGTGTTACCTATTACCTTCACTAGTCCTCTCCCTGTACATAACCCATAGCTATCCCTTCTACCCCAAAGGTCACTTATATTAATATTCCCTTATGTTCCCTCTCTACTTAAACAACTACTCCAACCCCCAATCTCCATCAGCTGAAATTTGCTTCCACAATGTAATGACTGATACTCATCACACCTTTCTAAAAAGCTAATCCAGTCCATCAAAATGCCACCATTGCCTCACCCTACTTGTACACAAAAGACCTTTCCACCTACAGCAAAAACTCCAAAAATGCACTTTCACCTAACCAGCAACATTCTCCTCTTATTTTAAGAGGTAATATTTAACCTAATTCTGGTACACCTACTCCCAGACCTCACCACAACCAAATTCTTCACTCTATCACCTGTTCCTATTCAATGCCCACAGCATCATAAAAAAAATGGACCAAATGATTGTATGTGTTTCCCAAAACATCTCAACATTTTACCTTTTACAGAAACCTGGCTGCAAACAAACACCCCCAACTTCCAACATCTCTTTCATTCCAACAAATACTTCGATAAAGCTAGGCCCTACAGGTGCAATTAATTGTTGGTAGGACACCTTATCAAGTCATTGCCAACTACAGGACTCCCTCCATGAATCAAGACACCCACTTTGCCTATTTGGATCTACTTGAGTCTATCAAGATACATCCAATCACCATGGTTTTGGGTGACTTTAACTTCCCCATCCATTGACTGGGAAAATTATTTGTGCTCTAACTTACTTGCCCAAAGGTTCCTTGACTTCATTAACTCCAATGCCCTGTACCAGCTGGTTAACACTATCTTGGATCTGGTGCTTACCAATATGTGGGACCACTGTAGCGCCCTCACAATTAAGTGTTCCCTAATGAGATCTGACCACAAATCAGTCTCATTCGAAGTATCTATCACACACACAGCCCCCCCCCCCCAGCAGCAACTAAACTAAAAAACTTCTACAAAGCAGACTATAAGCTCTTACAGGATGGTATAACTAGCTTTACTGCACCTCCCCTAAGATGGAACTGACAACTATGCTAAGATCTACTCCAATGCTTTATACAAGCACCTATATAACTGCATTGACTTGGCCGTACCTGATAGGATCAAAACAAGCTCTTCAAGGAAGAGCAAACCTGCCTGGTAGACAACTGCCATTAACAGGCTTAAAAATAAGAGGAAGAAATTGCAGTCAGAATAAGAGGGGAGCAAGCCCTAAACTAGAAACACTCCCTCCTCAGCTTAAACAAGCAAATAAGACTGTAAGGTCCTCCAAAGCAAATAGTTGTTGTGTCTTTCAGCTTTTCCTAGTTAGGGGTTGCCACAGTGGAACTCCGGTCCACTAATTATTGGCAGTAGATATTTATGTGCTGAGTTGACAGCCCTGACACACAACCTTCAACAAAGGTACACCCATTCACGCATGTCTCCACACAGAAGACGGTCTAGCTGAGAATCGAACATGACAACATCTTACTGCGAGGCGACAACGCTACCGCAGCACCACCAGTCCTCCAAAGCAAATTACAAATCCAAATTAGGTTCCTCAACTAAGGACAGACATAAGTCTTTCTTTCATTACATCTGTAATCAAAAAGGAAAGGCCCAGATTTGTGCCACACTGGTAGTTAATGATACCACATATACTGAGCCTGTGGACATAGATAATCTGTTGGCTGACAGGTTCTGTGAAAACTTTACTCCCCTGTTCCCACCACACGTACCCCATGACATCGCTACCACCTGTCCTATACCTTGTATCTCTAAAGAGCAGGTCATAAACACCCTCTCTCAGGCCAAAAACACAGCATCTATGGGACCTGATATTATCTCAGGTTGTATACTACATGGGCTCAAACAAGAATTAGCAACATCATTGGGTATTCTTTTCAGTCATAATCAAAGCACCAGCTTCATCCCAGCTGAATGAAAAATGGCCACCGTTACCCCCTTGCACAAAGATGGTGCTTCCACTGACCCCGGTAACTATAGACCTATTAGCCTGACTAGCATTATCTACAAGGCCATGGAGTGAATCATCATGGACCATTTCAACAAAGATATATGTAATCTCCAAACACTTGACCCTACTCAGTTTGTATTTGTCAAAGGGAGATCATGCTTGTTAAACCTGGTGGACTTCTTCGAGACAGTCACCAAGGCCCTAAACAAGGGGAAATTTGTAGGCTTAGCCAAGGCTTTTGACACTATCCCCCACTCACACATCATTGACAAACTCAACCAGCTAATCAACTAGGTATCAACCCTCATAACATTATATAGGTCACTAACGAGCTCACTGATATAACCCATATAGTCAAAATATGGAAATCCACCTCCAACAGTAGACATGTAACCAGTGGTGTTCCACAGGGATCAGTCCTGGGACCTCTACTGTTTGTAATCTATTTCGCCAAAGTACAAGCTAAAACTAAAGTCATGGCTGACAAAGCTTGCTGATGACTGCAAACTGGAAGTGGTCATGGAATCTCCAAATGATGTCAACATCCTACAAGATGGTCTTACACAAACAAATGATTTGTGCCAAAGTCATGGCTTTAAACTCAATGCAAAAAAATGTATTATCATCCCTTTCAGTAAGTGTATTGTTCCTGCTAACTACCACATCAATAACAACACCCTAAGTATGCACTCAGTCGTGAGAGACCTGGGCACAAAGGTTGACAGCAACCTTACCTTTGATTACCATGTCTCTACAGTGGCAAGAAGGGCATTCTATATTGCTCCTCTCATAAGTAAGGGCATTGCATCCAGAAAAAAAGAAGTTATAACCTGTCAGTACTCTTCCCTCATGAGCCCAATAATTAAGTACAGCACCACTTTTGGTATGTACCTTTCCAAGCACCTTCAGTAATTGGGGAGACCACAAAGGTTCTTCACAAGGAAAATTCAAGGTCTTCAGCATCTGTCCTATATGGATTGTTTGAAATCACTGTCACTTTATTCTGCTTCATACAGATGACTCAGAGGCGATCTATGATGTGCATATAAGGCAATCTTTGACCCTGCTTTACTGGAAATGCTGCATATCTCTAAGTCAAATCATACATGGGTTACTCACTCTAAAGATCATAGGCTGGTATGTGACATTAATAGAACCTGTGGGAAGGACAGATTTGTCTCCCAGGGGTTACTACACCTTTGTAACAGACTCCCACTTCATGTCAGAGCATCTCTTGGCCTTCTTCAAACACAATCTGGATGATTGCATGGGTAACCATATATTCACCTCGGGGGTTCCACCTGTGTCCCTCTTGGACAGGGCAATTGGTGCTGATTGTGGAAATAAGGGTAGAATTTGGCTATGCTTTTAAGGGCCCTAGGGCCATTAACCTAGTAACACCCTATGATCATATAATCCTATAAAACGAGGCAGCATTTTAATTCTCTTCAAAGGCCATATTAATCCCACAGTCTTACCTCAACCTCTTGCAGTGACCATAAATGGATAGTGTTGAAATTTCCCTTGACTAAGGGCAAACTGCTACTCTGAGCAACTGGAGCTCTTCCTCCACCTTCCTCAGTTCCAACATTCAAACCCCTCATCCTAAAAGCCACCTTTAGAAACAACAATATCATTATCAAAGGAGACTACAGACTTAACTTTACTAGTTTCTGGGCCACTAATATTTCAGAATTCTTGGATGATCCCAGCCTCCTGTAGCTGGTTACAGAACCCAGTCATCAAAACCCTACATATATAATATCATAGACATCCTAACAAATTCAGTATTCCCACAAATCTAAAAATCTTTCTATTTTACCTTCTGCTTTAGTGACCTCTCCCCAGTCATTTTCACCATCGCCGATATGATTATTAAACCATTCCCCACCCTAACAAATTTCAAGCCAGAGCCACTGAAATCATCAACAAAATAAATTTTTATCTCTCTGCACTTGACTGTATACCCATACTAGTAAGTATTGATCCCATAAATGATACCCATACTAATAAGTACTGATCCAGTACAGGACACCCATACTAGTAAGTACTGATCTCATACAGGATACCCATGCTAATAAGTACTGATCCCATACAGGATACCCATACTAGTAAGTACTGATCCCATATAGGATAGCCATAATAATAAATACTGATCCCGTACAGGATACCCATACTAATAAGTACTGATCCAGTACAGGACGCCCATACTAGAAAGTACTGATCTCATACAGGATACCCATGCTAATAAATGCTGATCCCATACAGGATACCCATACTAGTAAGTACTGATCCCATATAGGATAGCCATAATAATAAGTACTGATCCCGTACAGGATACCCATACTACTAAGTATTGATCCAGTACAGGATACCCAAACTAGAAAGTACTGATCCCACACAGGATACCCATAATAATAAGTACTGATCCCATACAGGATAACCATACTAATAAGTACTGATCCAGTACAGGATTCCCATACTAATAAGTACTGATCCAGTACAGGATACCCAAACTAGAAAGTACTGATCCCATACAGGATACCCATACTAAAAAGTACTAATCCCGTACAGGATACCCATATTAATAAGTACTAATCCCGTACAGGATACCCATATTAATAAGTACTGATCCCGTACAGGATTCCCATACTAATAAGTACTGATCCCATACAGGATACCCATACTAATAAGTACTGGTCCCGTACAGGATACCCATACTAATAAGTACTGATCCAGTACAGAACACCAATACTAGTAAGTACTGATCCCATACAGGATACCTATACTAATAGGTACTGATCCCATACAGGATACCCATACTAATAAGTACTCATCCCATACAGTATACCCATACTAGTAAGTACTGATCCCATATAGGATACCCATACTAATAAGTATTGATCCAGTGCAGGATACCCATACTAGTAAGTACCGATCCCATACAGGATACCCATACTAATAAGTACTGATCCAGGTCAGGATACCCATACTAATAAGTACTGATCCTGTACAGGATCCCCTTACTAATAAGTACTGATCCCATACAGGATACCCATACTAATAAGTACTGATCCCGTACAGGATACCCATACTAATAAGTACTGATCCATTACAGGATACCCATACTAATAAGTACTGATCCCGTACAGGATACCCATAATAATAAGTATTGATCCCGTACAGGATACCCATACTAATAAGTACTGATCCAGTACAGGATACCCATACTAGTTAGTATTGATCCGATACAGGATACCCATACTAATAAGTACTGATCCCATACAGGATAACCATACTAATAAGTACTGATCCAGTACAGGATACCCATAATAATAAGTACTGATCCCGTACAGGATACCCATACTAATAAGTACTGATCCCATACAGGATACCCGTACTAATAAGTATTGATCCCATACAGGATACCCATACTAGTAAGTACTGATCCCATACAGCTGATATCTCCCTCATAGAAACCTTCTTCTTCCATAACAAATTTTTAACCCTCATCAAAAAATATTGTCCAAGCCAGTCAAAAATGACAGGTTTACAAATTAACTCAAGCCACTCTTTAAGCTGAGGGATGAAGCATGGAACACTTAGAAAAACCTCACAACCACTGAAAATCTCATTCATTTCAATACCGGGTGCAGCCTTGCAAAAATATCGATTTGAAGGCATAAATCCTCTGTCTGAAAAATAATCAATCTGCTCTCCTTCAGAAACCCAAAAACCTTGGAGAGGAAGTCAACTCCATAAGCTTCATAACACAGTAACTCAGCTAATGTCATACAATATGAATACAAAAGACTTCAGCCCTTCTGACCCTCTCACAGAATTGATTACCCCATCCCTAAGAACCAACCCCAGCTTCCAACAAAATTCCCTCCCAGCCACATATGTCCATTGTACTTTAAACGTATAAAAGCTGATGAAGTCATACCACTTCTAGAGTGCCTCCATACTGATGTCTCATCATACCCAGACAACTTTTGCCCTTGGTTTATTTATCACTGCAGAGGATATATTTCACTTCCACTGAGATGCATGTGTACAATCTCTGCCTGACCAATAACATTATGTCAAACATTTGGGAAAGAGCACTAATAATACTTCTCTCTAAGCAGTCTCACACTACATAAACATCCCACTTCTGGCCAGTCTCCAGTCTGCTAACTCTAGGTCTATTTGGCTTTATATATCCAGTTATCTTACTACATCAAGCAATACTACCTCCTCATAGTTTCATAGGTTCATAGGTGTATACTGGGCTAATGGCCTTGGAGCCTTTACAAGCCTAGCCCATAGTATTATCCTGGCATCGTGCCACCCAACCTTAGTTCCTAGTGCCTCTGTTGAGTAGAGCCACTGGAGTGATCCCCCAGGTGAAGTTTCTATTTCCCATCCACTCATCAAGATTTCTCTTGAAGAGGGCCAGTGAGGTGCTCTGCTTGACATGTATGAGAAGTCTATTCCATAGCATGGGCAGTCTCTTTGTTATGAACCTGTCCCTCCAGCACGTTCTGTTGATTGTGGTAATGAGATTGAGGTCTCCGGAGCATGTGGTGTGGATGAATTGGGATTTCTTTAGATGTAGCATTTCTAACAGAGCTGGATCAGACATGGCTTTGTAAGTCAAGCAGAGATCGCCTCTAAGTAGGCGATATGAGACAGAATAGTTGGAGTTGTTTGAGTCTGTCCATATAGGACAAGTGCTTAAGGCCTAGGATCCTCTTTGTGAGGTACTTTTGCGGCCTCTCCAGTTGTTGCAGGCATCTAGTCAGGTACATGCCAAATGGGGCATTGTACTCGATGATTGGCCTATTGAGGGAAGAGTAGAGGGAGACAATGACCTCTTTCTTCCTGGATGCAAAACCCATAGTAATGAGATGTACCACAGTGGCAATGTGGTGGTCAAAAGTAGGGTTACTGTCAACCTGTGTTCCCAGATCTCTTATAATGTCTTCTGTGTTCAGTGGACTGCCATCAATATGATAATTCAAGGGAACCATGTTTTTCCCAAAGGGGATGAAGGCAAATGTTTTGGCAATGAGCTTAAGGCCATGGTTCTGACACCAGTCATTGGTCTCATTGAGGCCTTTCTGTAGGATGTCAACATCACTTGGGGAGTTAATAATGGCTCCCGACTTGCAATCATCTGCAAACTTTATCAGCCAGAGTCCCTTTGTTTTGGCCTGGACTTCAGAGAAGTAGATACCAAACTGGAGAGGATCCAGGACCAGACCCTGTGGGACTCCACTCGTGACTGGTCAGCAGTCTGACTTGGAGTCAGCTTTCACACTGTGGGTTCTATCTGTGAGCCAGTTTGTAACCCACCTAGAGATATAAGGGTTGATGCCTAGCTTAGTAAGTTTTTCTATTATTCCTGAGTGGGGAATGGTAACAAAGGCTTTGGCCAGACCAAGGTAGGCTGTATGAAACACCAGCAATAGTTCCTGGGGTCTAAAACCAAAACGACTACGAAATCACAAACTTTGACTAAAAGGACGATCCGCTTAGGCAAACGCTTTTCCACTCGCTTTATTAAAATAAAAGTTAAACGTTAAATTTAAATAACGCTTTTCGTCCAAATCAATGGTCGGACTTCTTCAGACAAACTGACAAACATCTGAATAGTAGTAGAGTCTTATTTAAATAGCTCAATTTCGCGTCATGATTGCGAACCATGACGTAATTTCTTAAAGTGAGACTACTGCTATTGCTACTACAGTTTAAAATATTTACAATAGTATTATAAATGTTCATTAAAATTCTATTCCTGTGATTTATTATCGCTGTTAAACAACTCCATTTATTTATTAAAAATAAGAAATTAAAAAATCACTTATATTATATTGTGATATTATGAAAATAATATTAAAAAATAAATGAAACATTGCTAATCTTAAAAAATTCTCATCAAATTGATTTTAATGCATTCTTTATACCTGGAGAGCATTCATATAAAATAAGTAAATAGTGGTCTGAAGAAATTTAAAATAAAAAACCTATTATGATAACATATTAAAAATTAAAAATGATTCTTTCAATAGACTTTTATTTAATTTTCTCTTATTACTAACGTTATTGTTATAGAGGTAGTGATAAGAATTAGTCAACTAATGATTATGAGATAAATATAGTGCTAATTAGTTATTCTATACTATATATGTATCATTTCTATTATATTTGTTTTCATTTCTATTTTTATTTTATTTTATTTTGATTTTAATGTAAGTTATCTCTCTAAACTTCTTAATTTTAAGAGACACATTAATGAACATTTCTCATTTAAACCAGGGTGCATAAAAGCGTTTGCCTAAGTGGATCTTCCTTTTAGTCAAAGTTCCTGGGGTCTGTAGTCCCTCCTCCTTTGTAGACAGGGATCAGTGTAGCAGTACGCCATTTGGTAGGGACAAAGCTTGAAGTGAGGCTGTGATTGAACAGGGCACACAGGTGAGGTGCCAGTTCACTCTGTAGTTCATGTAGAAATAAACCATGGATATTTTCAGGTCCCATAGAAGCTGTATTTTTGGCCTTGGACTTGGACAGTGCTGTTTTAACTTGTGCAGCAGTAATACTGGGTGCCTGGTAATCTACTGGTATTGTGATTGGTCCTTTTGGGGGGGGGGGGTAAAGTTAGCACTGAATCTGTCCACCAGTATATTGGCAATATCTGTTGGCTCGGTATAAGTCACATGGCATCCAGCAAGGGTGAAGCATATATGACAGCCATCTGGACTCCAATTGATGACATACTACTTAATAATGGCTTACAGCCTCCCTTTTCCTTGATCATACTAAGGCATTTCATCTTGTTGAACATGCTTTCCTCCTCCTAAGTAAACAAATATAATCTGAAATTGACTCTAATATACTGCCTTGGTTTAAGGAATGTCATCTCTAACATATACTTCTCAATAAAAATGGGCAATTCACTCAGATGAAATGTTTCTCCACATTGGTGTTCTCCAGTGCTCCATTCTTGCCCTGATCCTTTTTCTGTCTTTATTAGCAAACTTCTACATGACCTATCCAAATCCCAATGATTTTGTATGCTGATAACATATCCATCTACAAATCCATGAGCAAACTGGATCATATACAATCCTCAGAAATTCACTCCCTCCTTAACTGGCTTAACCACAAACTAATTCTTAACTCTTCCAAAGCCAACACCATAACATTTAGGACCAACCAAATACTGGCCCATGCCTAATCATTGTTGATATCCCTGACCATAATAACTGCCTCACTGAACTAACTACATCCTTCAAATATCTTGGGATCTGGTTAGAACAAACCATAAACTTCCAATTACACATAAAAAAATACATATATATATATATATATATATATATATATATATATATATATATATATATATATATATATATATATATATATATATATATATATATATATAAAGCCAGTTCTATCCTCTTTAGGTTCAACAAAACCTCTCCTTGTCTAAGCAAACCTGCTAGAGTAGCTATAGGGAAAAAAGACCTACTTTTTCAGCTACAATATGGTCTCCAATCATTGCCTCAGTCTCCATAAAGAACTATGACATAATTCATGCCACTTCAGATAAAATATGGATTGAGATTTAACTCTTCCTGAAATGAGCATCATTGTCTCATCCTTTCTAAAGCAAGATAACCTCCTATTTCTAATTAATCAATTGCAGAATTATTATTATTCTGTACTTGCATATAAACTAATAAAAACATCTTGCCCTCACAAGTTCAGAAGTTACTCTCAATCAACCACCAATCTCATTACTCCCAACACAAACTTCAAACAAAGTAAGCATACTATTTCCTTAGCCCCAACACTTGGGTAGCTTTAGCTTTCCCCCTCCCATCTAAAATACATTGCCTCCTTACCTTACCTTCATCAGCAGCTGAAAACTTACCTTTCAAAAACTGCAGAATGTACCTGCCTCAGTAATGGAAATGCCACTTAAGAAGCCTTCCTTTAACTTCACAAATCTAGCTTATATCCCATGAAATGCCTACTTGCAGCTTATCTGAAGGTCTTGTTACTCATATC